>NW_010207205.1:38392-41295 GCF_000695765.1 Mesitornis unicolor
TCCATAAAATTCATTACACTTCTGCTGATGAAGCAATGGTAACTTTTTCACACAAATAGGCTAAGCCTTGAAATACCCTTTTACACAGTGCTTGAATAGCCCATTAAATTGCTTTTGGACTAATCACACACTTTTAGCCTATGACATTAGCAATTTTTGCAATATGGTAAAAATTTCTTTTGGTTCAAGCGGGAACATGATAAAAAGTTGTCTTTGCCTTGAACAAAGGTACTACTAGTGATGTTACAACCCATCTTATGGAAAAAACAGTACTTATAGGTGACCTAAATGTATCTACTTGATGCTATTGTACTCTGTATCTCAGTTGCAGATGATACTTCAGACATCACCTTTGAAACACTACCATACATTAAGGGAGACCAAGCTGGTGAAAATCGTTGAGTTGGGGCAGGAGCACCTAATAACACTAAATAGAAATAAAATCACCACCAAACTTCTGATCAAGCAAGTAAATAAATATAAAAATAAGGTTTGTAGGCACTCCACTGTAACCTATTTACCCGTTTACTGTTTTAATAGTTCTCTAAACTTCAATAACATCTTGCTGTTTCAAATTTGCATGCAAATCTGTCAATATTTTCTGACTCTGTCGAAACAGACTGCAAAGTTCCACACTGACCTCAGCAAGGCCAGGATTTCATCCTGTCAGATCAAGCATCACAGCAATAGGAAATGTGGGTTTCCTATCTTTGATGTTTTGCACTTGCTAATATACAATAAAGAAGGCACATAGCATCAATCCAAAGCCAACAAATCTGGGACTTCAACTATACATCAAATACGATATTACTAAACATTGCTGTGCTTATTTTGCTGTTGTACTAGGCTGGAAAATACCCATTAGTGTTTATACAAATGCATATATACATATTTATATATAAACGTATATATTTAACTTAGAAGAGCAGTTAGAAAAAAAAAAATTCTATATCTTGTCTCCTAGAAACTATACACTTAAAATAATAATGAACCAGCTGGAAACATTAATGATCAGACAATAACTGAATGGACTATTTTGCAGTTTCTGCAAATATTAAGCAGATTAACTTTAGTTATGATGGGTACTACAAAATACGTTCGGTAATATCAACACTTCAAGCATTTAATCATACACACACATATCTGTCAATATTTCAAGTTTCATGACAATCATGTTAATTTGCCACATTCTCTCCAGTTCTATAACTAACAGTTTGAAATACTGGTTTACTGTGAAATAATTAACACTAAATGGCAAAGCCTCTATAACCATATCGCGCGTAGCTTCTGCAAGCTGGGAGAGGGGCAGAAGGTCCACACCGCTGTTAATTCAGAAGGGAACATGTGACACAACCTGAAATGTAAAAGTGTGAAGAGGTTTTTGCCACTTAGGTAAAAACAAGTGTACTGATTGGTGAAACTGGGAAAAAAAAAGAAAAGAGAGGAAGACTTGGAGGTTATTTTATTTCTACATAATTAAACGCATAAGGAAAACAGCTATGGCCATTTTTAAATGCCTCTCTGAGCTTCCCCCTCCTCCTCCCTTCTTCCCTTGCTGTTCAGAGCTGTTGAGTAACAGACATTTCAGTGTGTGCACAGGGGAAGTAAACAAATGCATTGCTACTGTAGTTGCAGGGCAAGGAAACATTGATGTCGCTGCCGCTATAATCACATTAGTAGGGTGCGTTAACGGTAATGTCATGTTTGATCAACTAGTCAGGTCAAAAGCCCTTCAAAATACAATCTGAACAGAAGCACAGACCAAAATGGCAAGAGAATCGACTTCTGAACAGTTTCCTTCCAAATACAGACCCCTGTTGCAGGGGTGAGCTTTTGGTCACCAACACTCAATGTCAAACCATCCTGAATCACACGGTTACACTTTACAGTTGGCTAGGTCTGATTCGAACCCAAATTTGATTTTTCGCTTATTCCCTGCTGCATACACGCACCTGCACCCTGTGGCACCCGAATGCATCCCCACTGGGGGTAATGCACGCAGACACAGTTTGCTCCGATTCCTGACAGTTTTTCTGTCGTGGACAGAAACATTTGCAGCCTGAGTGTTTTAGGACCATTTTTGTTTCAGTAGGTCTTTTTCACTTTGAACACCCTGTGTTGCTGTCTCTCCGCTTTAGCACACGGTATTCGGTACAACCAAACGGTTCGAGCAGAAATAGCCAACGACAAATTCTTTCAGGTGGCAAAAAAACCTCTGAGCAGGATATGTTCCCTGTAGTGTCCCAATATGCTCGGCATATACATGTTCATCAATTGTGTACTTTTTAATCAACATTTTCTGACACTGCCGGGCTTGAGCATGTGTTTCATCCTGGAGTGTTAACCCTTTTGCAGAGAGTATCATGTAGGAAATGCAGTGTCAGTGAGACCAGACAAGGACCGCTGCCATCCAGAACTTCCATTGCACATTTCTCTGTCCTCTCCCTCACCTCCTTTCACCAACCTGCCCCAGAGAAGGAGAAACTCACCCTGCTTCGCATCCCCTCCTCTCCCCGAAGCCTGCCTGCTGCTGTCTTCCGCGCACCCGACATCTTTCCCTTCATCTTCCTTTACTTCCCCGCTTTGTGCCCGGACTGATAAAGCTCTGGCTCTCCCCTCTTCATCCCCATGGCTCACCTTTTCGCTCTGCCTGGCGGCGCAGCCACCGCCTGACAATATGGGCCCGCACAGGCAGCGCGGCGGCTGTCCGCCGCCCCTCCCGCACCCGGCCCCGCACCCGGCGCCGCATCCGGCAGTTCCCGCGGGGCGCACTGCCTTTTGCACGTTGTCACCTCGATACATTTAAAGCGGGAGGAGGGAACACACACAACACACACGGGGACAGACACAATTTACCCCGGGTCCTGCTTATCTCCCGGGGACAGGCATGCATGCGGGCAGAA
>NW_010207206.1:0-2441 GCF_000695765.1 Mesitornis unicolor
AGCCTCAGCTGCAGGCAGGGCACCCGGGTCCAGCGCCCTGCTCTGGGCCTCGGCTGGGGGTCAGTGTGCCCAGCTCCCACCAAGGCCTTGGCTAGGGGCACCCGACTGTCCCCTGCATGGGCTGGTGACAACGCCTTGGTCAGGCTGGGGTGATGGCACTGCAGCGGACGGGGACAAAGGTGCAGGCAGGGCTTCGTGTCCCCTGTCCCTGCCTGTGCCTATCCTGTCAAAAATGGCTTGAGGACCTTGGGCTGGTGCTGCTCCCATCATGGGGAAGGGGAGAGATTTGGCCAGGGCTGACGTGGAACCTGGCTCCCTCTGAGTGTGTCCAGGTGGCTGTGACCTACCCTGCCAGCAGAAGGGCTCCAGGAACCACTCAGGCCCGTCATGGTCCTTGGCCTATCCTGTGCTCACCCTGTCTTGGCAGATGTGGTGGCAAGGCACCCCCTGTGGAGTCAGGCAGAGGTGGGAGTTGCTGGTAGTGGTGTCCACCACCACCCTCCTTGGCAGAAGGCTTGGCTGGGGTGGGGTTTGGCTGCCCTGGCCTTGTCTGTCCTCAGGGGCCATTGTCCCATCATGAGGCTGAGCAGGGTCCCCAGGCAGTGCCGGTGAGGGTTCCCTCAGGCTGGCGCAGACAGATGGGTGCCAGCAGGGCCATCAGCCAGCCTGGCCACCAGCTGGCAGGGATGCCCCACTACTGCTCCTGCCAGCTCCCTGTGCACGTTGCCATCACCCTTTATGCACTGGGGAGATGCCGGTCCTGTCACCCACTCTGGGTGTGACTTTGGGCCACCGTGGGGTAAGCGTCCCTTCCTGTGTCTGGCTCCCTCCCAGGGTGGTAGCTGCCGCAAGAGTCAGTGCATCCCAGCGGAGATGTTCCAGTTCCAAGACCCCTCTTCCCAACCAAAAATCGTCACTCGTGTCTCCTCCACATCAACTCCTGTTGACATGCCCCACGCCAGCAGGTCTCATCCTGCTGGGACTGGGGCAGCTGGACTGGCCTGACCCAGCCGGGGCTGTGCCACTGCCCACATGGCGCTGGGCAGTGCCGCTGTCAAGGATCACACTAATTACTATTTTTCCCCATACCACGCCGAGGCCGGGTGGCCTCACCGGGTGGCCCTGATGCAACCACTGCCTGCCCGGCTGGCTCTGCCGGCGGAACGCGGCAGGAGGAAGCGCTTGGGGACATCCACCGCTGCCCCAGTCACGCCGTAGGAATCTGCCCGTGCCGCTGGGGCCGTGTGTGGCACCATTGCCAGCGTTTGGGCTCCTCTGGAGGCGGTTTGGCTGCTGGTAAAGCGGCTCTGCTGGTTTTTCTCCTTGCCAACGCCTGAGCAAGGGAGCGCAGCCGGGTCAAAGGGGCAGGAGCGGGACTGAGGGGCCGGCGAGCGCCCCAGGGAATGCAATAACCAGGCCTGCATTCCTCCGGGGCTGCTGCGGAAACTTTAATTAAATAGGGAGGGGAGCCTGGGAGGAGGTGGGAGCTGTGGTGACGCAGGGTGGGTTGAAGGGGAGGAGGATTAAGGGCTTAATCCTGCACCCCTCCACAGCTGGATCTCAGCAGGGGACTCGTGTTGATACGGACTTCTTTTTGGGGGGTGTAAGGGAGGGGAGCAGTGCCTGCATCCTGCCTGGTCTAGGCACTGTGTCTCTCTGCTGTGACCAGTACAGAGCCTGGGGCGCAGCTTTGTACAGGGGCCCTGTCCTGCCTGTGCCCGCTGGCTGAGGGCAGCCCACCAGCCTGGCTGCCCACTGGCAACACTGGTGGCTTTGTTCAGCTGTGGGGGCTCACTTGCCAGTGTGGGAAGGGACATCCCAGCCATGCTGGGTTCCCCGGTGAGTATGGCAATGTCCTCGAGCAGCAGGAAAGGGCAGGGACCCCTGGGAGGGCTCCTCCATCCCATCCTGCACAGGTGTCACCCTATGGTGTGGGGACAACATCAGCCTTGTCCTTAAAACGCGTGGTGGGTGAGAAGCGTGGTGTCCCCTGTCCAGTCCCTCACCCTGGGCAGGCAGAGGGACAGCATGGCCTGGGGGCCTGCGGGCAGGGAGCGAGGAGCACAGTGCTCCCACCCCAACAGGCTGGCAGGGAAAGGCTGAGCTGGGACTGGGGGAATCCGAGCCCAGATCCTCCTCGCAGCCGGAAAATATGAATAATTCGGCAAATATCTGCGGTGCAGACGCGGGGGAGCCCAGCCAAGGCAGCAGCAGGCCGCTGGCAGGGCGGTCCTAACACCTCCAGCAGAACCAGGGCCCCCTTTCCAGCCTTGGGGACCCCCCAGGATACGGGGAGGCTGTTCCCCTGCCCCCCAGTTTCAGAGGGGTGAGCACCCCAGTGAGCCTGGGCTGGGTTAACCCCTCGCTGCCTCAAAACAGCATCACGGCATGGAGGCAGCGTGCGGGCGGGACACCGGCGTGTGGCGGTGGAGCGGCGCGAT
>NW_010207207.1:0-1274 GCF_000695765.1 Mesitornis unicolor
CCATCATGCAGGATGGCAGAGAAGCTGTGCAGGAGGCTGGAGCAGGGCTCAGCCACGGGTGAGGGCCCCGCGGTGTGGAAGGGCTGGGCGCAGCGGTACCGCTCGAAGGTCTCCCGTCGCTCCATGGAGCCGGGGTCGCCCGCGATGAACATCTCCACTGAGGAGTAACGGGGCAGGAGCACCAGCTGCAGGTGGCAAAGCAGTGGGACGTCACACCCCATGTCCCCTATGGCCACGTCGTGTCCCCCTGAAAGGTTGTTGTCCCCTGTCCCGCTGCCTGGTCACTCCTCACCGAATCGATGAGCACGCTGGCGGTGGGATCCTGCCGAGCAGTGGCACAGCCCAGCTCCAGGCGCAGGGTGTAGGAGACGCCACGCTCCAGGCAGATGGGCTGGGGCAGCACCACGTACCTGAGAGGGCAAAGCAGAACACGGGCAGCCAGCAGACTCCTGTGAGCCTTGGGCCAGCCCTGTCCTGGCAAGAAGCTCACCTGGCACCAGAGGGGAGGCTGGCAGAGAGGTAGTCGTCGGCCGGGATGGTGTTTCCACAAGGGCTGCTGGCTGAGACAGGGCTGGGGCGCAGCACCCTCACCTTCACCTCCTGCCAGGGCTCTGGGTGCTGCCAGGGGAGGGGGAGCTGTGTCAAAAAGCCTCACCAGCCAGCACTCCCCACCACTACTCCAGAATTGGGCAATACATCTCACTGTCAGCTTCACCATCCCGGGCTCACCTGGGGCTCGTAGCGGACGATCACGTCGTACTCGGTAGAGAAAGGCACGTTGCTCACATGAAACTCCACCCAGCCGCCCTCCAGCAGGCGGACAAAGCCTGTCCCAGTCCACGAAGCCGGGTGGTCTGTGGGGGGTTCACGTTCCACCACCGAGCCCTGGGGTGAAGGGAGGGTGTGAGAAGAAACCCCAAAAAGACAGAGCGGTGCCTACTGGCTTGGGGACCCTGCAAAGAGCCACCCAACGCCCTGCTCTGCCTGATGTGTCCCCCCATGGACATATTCATCCTTTACCTGATGCAGCCGAGCATCCTCAGCCTCATAGGTGTAATGGTCCAGGTTGATGTGGTAGAAGCCGGGTTCCACCTGGCCGCACTGTCGTCCCACCACATGGCTCCGGCATCGGCACTGTCCCGTCTCGACAGCACACCTGGTACCCCCACAGCACCATCAGATCCAATGCTGGCAGGGATGCCCCTTGCCCCCCAACCTGTGTCCCCACAAAGACTCACAGGTTGTTGCGGGGCCACACCCCATCCAAGGCGACA
>NW_010207207.1:1525-1773 GCF_000695765.1 Mesitornis unicolor
TTGGGGGGGCGGAGCCACATGCCTGACCCCGGGGGGTGCCGCCCCAGTACTTACGCTGGCAGCCCTGAGGGTTGGTGGCGCTGAGGCCGAAGAAGCCAGGTTTGCAGCGGTCGCAGCGGGGACCAGCCACGTTCTCCTTGCAGCGGCACTGCCCCGCGATCAGCCCCCGGGCTGGGTCATCGGCGCCATCGCATAGCCCCCCGTCCAGAGAGCCCTCGGGGTCGCAGTCACAGGCTGGGGGGACAGGC
>NW_010207207.1:1816-2237 GCF_000695765.1 Mesitornis unicolor
CCCCCTGGCACCGACCTCGGCACACCGCAGGGTCCCGCAGGTCCTTGCTGGGGTCCTTGTAGTAGAAGGGCTTGCAGAGGTGGCAGCGGCGGCCCATGGTGTTGTGCTGGCAGTCGTCGCACACGGCCCCGCTGGTGTTCCCGGTGGCCAGGAACACGGCCATGTCGAAGTGGCACCGCCGTGAGTGCTCGTTGCAGTTGCAGCCTGCGAGGACAGCACCGTGGCATGGCCTGCGGCACCCCAATACCCTCAACATCCCCACCCAACCACATCCCAGCACGCAGAATCATGGAATATTAGGAGTTGGAAGGGACCTCAAAAGCTCATCCAGTCCAACCCCTGCCAGAGCAGGATCACCAGACCAGGTCACACAGGAACACATCCAGGTGGGTTTTGGATGTCTCCAGAGAAGGAGACTCCA
>NW_010207207.1:2478-4151 GCF_000695765.1 Mesitornis unicolor
ATAAGGGAGATGCTCCACTCCCTCCATCATCTTTGTGGCTCTGCGCTGGACTCTTTCAAGCACTTCCCTGTCCTTCTTGAACTGAGGGGCCCAGAACAGCACCCCAAAAACCCTGGCACACAACTCTGTGCCAGGAACCAGTGCTGGCAAGGGACACTCACGGCGGCAGGCGTTGGTGCTGGAGCCCTCAGCCGGGCGCCAGGGCAGGTCGTGGTAGAAATCCTCGCAGCGCTCACAGTTCAGCCCCTGCGTGTGGTGCTTGCAGACACAGCGCCCGTGCACCTGCCGGGATGCCATGGTGAGGGGCCACGGGACCGGGTGATACAGCCAACCGGCTTGGGCAGGGCACGTGGGGCCGGCTCGCCTTACCATGCCGTTGGCGGTGGCGGGGGCCCCCCTGAGCGGGGCACACTCGGAGGCGTGCCCGTAGCAGAAGCAGTTCCCGCGCAGCACCAGCTCGTAGAGCGCGTAGTAGTACTTCTCCCGGATCTCCCGCCGTGTGTCCAGCAGGTTGTCCCCCAGCGTGTGCAGCTTGGTGAGGTTCACCCGCAGGTTGGTGACGCGCAGCAGGTCTGGGGAGGGGGAGATGCCCGTGTTGGACTGGGGGGGGGCGTGGCACAGAGTGTCCACGCTGGGCTGCACGCCATCGGGCACGGCTTTCCATGGCACGGCTCATCAGCCCAGGGCTATGTGTGGTTTGGCTCACACGCACGTGGCTGCACGTGGCCAGGCCAGACTGTACGTAGCCGTGTTTTTTCGGCTCCCATGCACATGGTCGTGCATGGCTGGGGGGGCTGTGCATGGGCCAGGGTTCTGCAGGCCTCTCCCGGCAGATGTGGGCTGGGATCCCACCAGTGCAGAACAAGGACCTAGGGCTTAAGGCTTCTTTCTGGGGCAACCAGCACTGGGGGCTGTGCTTGGAGGGTGCAGCTCAGGGGCCTCTGGCAGCACAGGACGGCTCCCCTGGGATTGCAACTTCCCAGCAGCCCTGCCCTGCAGATTCCTCCCATCCTGCTCCCAGCCTAAATTTAGTCCTGGGTGATTAACCCACTGCATCCTGTGCCTGGCCAAACTCCTCTGCCTGTCATGGGCACTGACCCACACAGTGGCCACCACTGGGCGCTGGCCTCAGCTCGGACACAGCACGGGCATGGCTGCCCCTCTCTGCTTGCCCTGACCTTTAGCAGCTCCCACGGCGAGGGCGGTGCAGGAGGGACCCATGTACCCACAGGCTGGATCTAGCCCTGACCCCGCCATGGGGCTTAGAGCAGGGAGAGAGCAGCCAAAATAGCTGCGCTCAAAATAGAGCAGCCAGGCAGGAGCCCAGGATGAGCGACTCACTCTGGATGGCAGGGCTGTAGGGGTCCCGGATGGGGATGGAGGGATCCAGCACCCGGTAGATCACCTGAGGGAGGGAGAGCAGGACGGTGAGGGGAGAGCAGGGGGTCCTCCGACCCTCCCACAGCACCGCCAGGGCCTCACCTCCCCCTCGGTGGAGGGCTCGATGTCGGAGTAGCGGGACTCGCAGACAACGTCATCAATGCGGCGCGGGGGCCCACGGGGGACATGGGGGAAGGCGGAGGCGCAGTCGTAGGCGAAGTAGCGGTAGACCTTCCAGCTGCGCCCGAAGTCAGCCGAGCGTTCCACCAGCATGGCCGCGGGACGGAAGGTCT
>NW_010207208.1:0-1497 GCF_000695765.1 Mesitornis unicolor
TCCATAAGCCGGCGCTGCGGGCAGCCCGCCGCCCCCCGCTCGCGTGCCGCTCCGCGCAGCGACCCGCGCAACGACCCGCGCAGCGACGGAGCCAGGGCTGAAGCGTCCCTTCATGTGCGCAGCGGAGCGCTTTACGAAACCGAGGGAGGGGGGGCGGACGACACACGACACCCCAATTCAGTTTGGGTTCTCTCTCGCTGTAAGATGCATCGCTGAGGTTCCTTGGCACATGGAGAGAAGGAAGGAGGACAGGGAAGGAGGGAAGGAAGAGGGAAAGGAGGCAAGGAAAGAAAGGAAGGACGAAAGGAAAGAGGGAGGGGAAAGGTGAAAGAGGGAAAAGAAAGAGAGGGCAGACAGAGGAAAGGAAAGAGAGGGAGGGAGGGAGGAAAGAGAGGGAGGGAGGAAAGAGAGAGAGGAAAGGAGGAAAGGAGGGAGGATGGTAGGAAAGGAGGGAGGATGGTAGGAAAGGAGGGAGGGAGGGAGAGAGGAAGGAAGGAAGGAAGGAAGGAAGGAAGGAAGGAAGGAAGGAAGGAAGGAGAGGAAAGAAGGAGAAGAAAGAAGGAAGGGAAGGGAAGATGGGAAAAGAGGAAGGAAAAGAGGTAAGTTAGAGGGAAGAAGGGAGCGAGAAAGGAAAAAAGGGAAGGAGGGAAGGAAGGGTATGCAGTTTCCCAGAATGCCAGCTGCCCCTCAGGAACCCCAGCTTCCCTCCCTAAGGGCAGGGGCCGTGGCTGCCCTCCCCATGGCCGCCCAGGCATCACAGGGCCGGGAGGCTGTGCCGGGCCTCGCGCAGGGCCTCGGTGCCTTGCGGGGCAGATGGTTTCATTCCCCCCGGTTCATGCCAGGTTTCAGCCTCATGCTGTTATTTTGTTCTTCTGGAACGAGACTGGTGTTGCTTCCCAGAGAGGCCCTATTAGGACAAAAAGAAAATCCCGTGAATAGGCGTAACAGGGCACCAGGAGGGATAGGTTTTAAATGTATTTTAATATGAGCAGGGCATTGTGTGTAATTCAGCGCTCATCATCGTTTAGTCAAAGAGTTATGGCAGTGATTGGGAATGAATAGGGGGACATAATGGATACATGTGGCGTTTGCTCATTATATTCAACTTAGTCCAACTCCTCTGTGGAAACTGTTCAACTTTCTCTCCCTTTAGCCTGTCATAGTGAAATAATACAGACATTGGTTCCTCGAATGGGATAGCCTGCCATGCTATTATATTTCTACAGCTAACGAGGGCTTCATAAGCCTTTGATACAGCCTGATCTTTGAAACCTTTCCAAATCTCCTCAAGCTTATGCTAAATCCTATTTGGAACTTTTTTCTTTCTTTTTTTTTCCCTCTCGCTGCTAGTGCCCCGGGCTTAAGAAACGCGGGCGGTGACATGCATACTAAAGCATGCGGGGACACCTCCTGAAAGGCGACTTACGGCGCTGATCACAGGCTCTCACGCGAGTGACACACCACTCCGGCCGCGCAGCTCAATGCCACCAACCCCCC
>NW_010207209.1:0-14415 GCF_000695765.1 Mesitornis unicolor
CCCCCCCACCTTGGCGTGTCCGTGGAAGTCTAATTGGAAGCGGGTCCCTCCAAGGCGTGCAGATGCCTTGGAGAGGCAGAGTTCAGGGGACTCACTTCTTGCCACCCCCACCTCTGCCCAGCATCAGTCTCAATTTCCCTTCCCTAGGCAAGCTTGCGAGTTTTTAAAAGCACCGTTGTTGGTTTTTTTTCCCCTCTCCGGGGAGGAGCTAATTTCTTTCATTTTTTCTTAGTATTTTAGCGGTTTGGACTTAAGGTATTTTACAGATCGCGTCTCTTTCCAGGTGACGCCAGCAGCCAGCTTCAAATTCCACCGATGGTTAACGCAGCCTGGACCATCACATATCAGAACCAAGACTGGCGTATCATCAGCTGAAGCCAGGCTGAAACTTTGCAAACTCAAATCCAGAGAAGACCAGAACCAGGATGACTTGTCAGAATGCGTATTTCAACGCTCTCAAAGCCCACGGCCATTTAGTTTCCCTGTTCTTAACCGTGAGCTACTTCGGTTACTTGGCGTTTCATAGAAGCTGTCGTACACACACCCTCTGCAAGGAAATTATTCTAATAAAACAATTTATGAAGAAAAAAGCAAGTCAGAGGGTGCAGCGCATGCAACTTTTAATGTTACATCTTCTTCTTCAGTTTTATTATTTAAATAGTTTTATTAATATCAGCTCTAACTAGTATTTCTGACACTTGTTTCACCAGTGTGCTCACCCTCCCCTTTCCCTGCTTGGAACAGACAGAAATGTAGTGGACTTCTAGAGGCAGGAGATAGGTCAAAATGCAGATAAACCCCAGGAAACACTGCCCTGAATTATGGAGCTACATCCATATAGATGCAGAGCTGCAATGAATTCAGTGGTATGCTGCCAATCACATGGAAGTGCTAATATATGCCAAAAATCCTCAGTGCACAACTCCTAAACTGGTATGATAGGGGGAGATGCAATGGCAGGTGGTGTTATAGAATCGTCACAGAAAGGAGGAGAGGGGTTTGCTAATACAATATGCCCGTCCTTCGTGCTGACAGGTGATGAGGGGTCAAGCTGCTAATGAAGGTCTGCTCCAGTGTGGCTGGAGGCTCAGAAGGTGGCTGCTTGAAAACCTCTTTCTTCCTCCAGGATGGATATACCATATAACCATATTCAGGCTACTGCATGCACGCATTCTTCCAAATCCAAATCTGTGCAGCTCCTAAAGCACTGGACAAAAATAAGGAAAGATGCCCCGAAAAAGCCACCTTTTCATTATTCACAAAACATCTTAGTAAATGGAAAATTGTGCCTCCGAGTCAAAGTGAGGAGTGGATAGAAAGCAGGGCACCACAGCACAAGCTCATACTACAGGAGATCCGCATTCCAACAGGCTCCCTTCAGCTACTCTCTGCAAGATGCATATTTGTCAAAATTAATTTAGAGTATGTGAGACTCGCTGGTTTAGCTCCCTGCTTACACCGGCCTTTCACACATGTATACACTGCAGCGCAGCGATAGCGTCTCTCCTCTTCTGCAGTGCCATGTTACCCACGACCTGCCAAACTCCTTCTCCCTCGTGGTGCTACACGTGCGTGTGGGAGTCAATAGCGGCAGGGATGCTGAGCCCTGCTGGCAGAGCCCCAGGGTAGGTCCCCGATCAGCCCCTGCCCAATCTCACCCTGGGGTGCAGCGGGACAAACATAAACCAGCAAGGCCCAAATTCAGCCTTCCTCAACGATACGCAGGTTTTTAGTGGGAACTGCCAGAAAGCACTGCCATTATATGCAGGCAAATGTGGTTTGACATGTCTCCATTTTCCCAGTCTGATACTCTACTACCTACTGTGGGGGCAGAGGGAAGGCCATAAGGAGGGCAGCTGCAAAAATCTGCATGTTTCCCTCTGCAGTAAACGCATGGTAAATCTACTTCGAGAGAGAGTTATTCTAAAACAGTAAATAAAAAGGCCTAAATAAGAAACTCCGTATGAAAGAAAAACCTTGGAATGGTAATGAATAAGTAAATAGAATATTACTGGGCACAAAGTGGAAAATAGGACAATTTGATGGGCTATTTCTTTACTTAGCAAGTGAGGAGTCAAATAAATTTAAACGATTATCTCCAGCACAAAAAGATATATCTAGTTTTAAAATACTTGCCTGACACAATTAAAAAAACAAAACACCCCAAACCAAACCACCCAGAAAACAAAATATTGAGAGTGACACAGCAAGAGTACACTTCTGCCCTGACAAAAAAAGAAAAAAAATCAGCTGAGTACCATCCAATACGTAAAAAAAAGAAACCAACCGAAAAACCCCAGCCAGCCCCCTGCCCAAAACCTAAAGCCACTCCCCAAACCCAGCTATTTGGCTATGTCCACTCAGAACCAAGCAGCCAACCCACCTGCCTTCCTGTGAGTGTTGCCCTTTCTAGTCAGTGGCAGTGGTTCTAGATTTCATATTAAAATCATTGGTAAATCATCCAAATCTGGCCATTCATCTTTTAACAGATGTGTATTTTATTGTTCTGTAGGAAAACTCTGTCAGGCAACTGAAAGATTTTCACCAAAGCAAAGCAGCCTGCTATATATTTTCTTTTACTTTATCCTTGGAATTCAGCTGGCATTAAATAACAATATATTCTATTTCTCTGCTTTTATTTCTGTTTCCAGTTCTGGAAAGTGTCCTTACATAGCAAACTACTTAGAAGAGGCCTCTTACAACCCTTTATTAGGACAAAATGGTGGTAATATCTGTATGGTTGTAGTGAGATTTAGATTTCATATTTCATATTTAAATTTCATATTCCATTTGGAACTCTTTCCATATATTTATATATACGGACATCTCATGTATGTTCTCTCTCACAGGAGGGAGTGTTCCTATAACCTAGAACAGCCTCTGTCACTTTAATGTTTATTCTCAGAATAGTGCTATTTATGACACCGCTTGTGAGAGTGGCATGATTCTGCTATCAGCATAACTGAATTAATTTTCTTAAGGTCAATTGTCTTCTGAGGATATTAGGGTTTGAATAATATGGAACGGGAGCTGGCAGGGGAATTTTCAGCATTTTGTTTTTTGTATATCCTCAAAACAGAGTGCTATTACAATTTTTATTTCTATTTTTTTAAATCTCAATGAGAGTATCTGGTAATCAATGGGAGCCAAATTTCATTAGAGAATTTTTGCTGACCTAGCAATTAATATCTCGGTAGTCTTGCAGTGAGCAGAAATGCACCTTTACCAAAACTTCTCCTGCGCTGCTAATTCCCACCATTCTTTCTCAAAAAAACCACAACCTTCCAGAACTTAAGACAGGTTTGTAAATGTATTTTTATTATGTTGTAACAATCAAAATATATATGTACTACTGATTTTTCCCCAAATATTAAATGAAAACTTGATACACTTTTGCCCGCATCTGTGTTCTTGAATGCTTTGGAATCTGTAAAGACCCTGACAAAGAAACTGAAGCAACTGCACAACTAGAGACTGAAAGGTGTTACAGTGCTGCACTTACGTTGCAAATGGAGTCAGATGTCTCTGTTTAATCAAATATAGCCTCAACAGTCTCTGTTTTGTGAGTATTAGAAACAATAAACAAATATACACAGAAAGCATCTTCACCAGCAAAGCGGTTATTTAAATACAACTGTATCCAACATAGCAGCTAAACACTGGACAATGTTTGAGGTCATCAGCACATCCACATGCTCTTCTAAATGACGTTTGGGGTCCTGAAATACAAAGGATGCCATGAGAGAAATGACTGAAACACATCTCTGAAGGATTTCATTTACTTGAGGTCGATTTAAGATGACTGTGAGTAAAGGAACACAGGCCAGGAATGCTCCTAAATTTTCCATTCTAACAAGATCTAACAAATGACTGCATTCCCATGATTAAGACTTTATTAATCTATACTGTCACTCAGAGAAGTTGAAGATAGGTTCAGGAAGTAAATTTCTATCCAGCATCTGAAGAGTAACCATGACAGCCATGAGTTTTAAGGACAACACACGATATGTAGAATTCACTATGCACCTCGCTAAGCCCAATATTTTAACCTTGGTTCTGCTACATACCAATTTGTTTTCAGATCTTTGTACAAAGGTGTGTTCTAATCCTGTAAAAAACTCAAGTGTGAACAGTTTTTGAATAGTTGTGTTGACTGCAAGAAAAACAGCGTATTTATACCCATTTAAAAAACAAAAAAAAATGCACAATTCTATGTTCAAATGTTCTGAAAACCTGAATGTTAAGCCTGAGCAGTGTGCTGAAAATACACATCCCCACACACTATTACTCAATTGATGTGGGCATTTGTGGGCATCTGCATAGAACAATAGGATTATTCCTGGTTGAAAACCATACTCATAATCTCAATTCTGAAACTGAGGTGTAAGTAATTATATTCCAAACACTGCAAAATTATCAGGCACATTTAAAAAACATCTCTCAGCTTTCCTGTAGTATTATTATAGCATTATGTGTGTAAAGAAATTCAAATATGGAAGGCAATGTGTGGGAATTGTAACTTCTTTAAAAAAGAACTATAGTCAGAATCTAATGAACCCATCTAAGTTTACATAAAAGTGTACTGGAAAAGTCTGTGTAAGCTGTCCTTCAACAACTCATTTCCAAAGATCACAGAGTCCTCCATTACTCTCTCTGTTCCTAGCATATTATGCAACCTAGTAACATAATATCCCTCTTGTAAGCAGCTGCTTGTTTACAAAGCTCATCATATAAGTTGCATAAAAAACCCCACATGGACACATAGAAATTACTTCACATTTTTGTAATTTAAAGAGAACTGCACCATTTTATCAAGAAAAAAATTATTTTCTTTCGAAAGAGCTGTATCAAAATAATGTTTTTCATGTATGAATAATGATTTAAACAACCAGTGTAGCTCAAGTTCTGTTTGATACGGCATCATAACCCTTGAAACACAACCCTTCTTACATGTTTGGCTTTATGTATGTATTTTTATGTATGTGTAGGTGTGCATAAACTCCATTGTTCCGAATGCTACAGAAATACACGAGTGCCTGAACAATAGTGCAAATGTGTTATGACATAGCTGCTAGAAGCTGACACATAAGAGGAATCCAGAATCCTTTAAATTCTTCTACTGCTACTAGTAATACAATAACTATTGCTTCCTTAAGGACATACTGGATATTTTTAAAGCTAGTTCTTGTTTCCATTGTCCTTCTTGGATTTGAACTCAAGCTCTTACAAACTTGCGTCTCCCTCACCAAAGCACATTTCCTCAACTTTTATGTTGAAATGAAATGCAGGAAGAGTTTTCTGTCAAGTCTTCTATAAAGACATTATATTGCAAAGGAACAGAGTGAATTGAGCAGGTGTTTTCAGTTTCAGCTATGGTCCTAAACAGCGTTCCTTCAACAGCAACACAGAGCAACACAGCTCACTTGTATACGTGTGTATTGGAGCTAGGCACAGAGTGTGTGTTCAAGGACTGAGGACAGGGGTGAACTGGCTCTTCAGCCATGATAATGCATTAACAACACTCCCACCTGTTCTCAGTTATTACTATTTTTTTAAAAGTCTCCACAATTTTAGCCTCTCTGATACAGGCTTGGGTATCCTTATGCTGCTTCTTGGAAGGAACTTTAAAAAAATAAAGAAGAAACGAAAGAAAAAAATAAAGAGAAACTACCAAATCTCAACACTGCTTCTCAGCACATAACACAAGCACACGTAGAACATGACTTGCAGATATTCTGCCGATCACCTAAAGCCAAAAGCCTTGCTCACACAACAATCTGCAGCAAAAATAAATTCATTATTTGAAGTGTTGAGAATATCTTGCATGTAGAACAAAAATCACCTACACACATGTAAAAAACTTAATATTTAGGATGAACGAAGCATATCATTTCACCTTACTATAATTCATCACACCTCACCTGCTTGCCAACATTTTTTATTGCCAGCTGTTCAGGTGTCATCTTATCTTCTTCTTCAACAGCCTGTGAAAGAAACACAGAAAAGGTCAGTGTTTCAGATTTCATTTACTTTTTCCCCCAAGCCACAAGATTCTCAAAATACAATTCTCTTATTAAAAACAATAAAAAAACACAAACAGCAACACATTTCAGAAAGTCAAAGGGAAAGGTACTTCAGCTTTTCAGCAGACGTGGTTTTAATTACCAAGTGTTAGTGCAAAAGATCAAGGCAAATACTCATGAATGGTTTTATTGTCAGACACTCACGAATCTGTTTTTAAGCAAAAATTTTAAATGAGCAGTATCAATAGTTAAAGACAGTTGAAGATAGCTAAATTTGTAAAGCAGAACCAAAACCAACATTACCTATGTTGTTTCAGCTACTGGAGGTTTGATCTCAGTAAATTTTTATACAGTTTAAAGTCACTTATTTTAATAATTTTTATAACGTTCTGTTGCCTTCAATGATAGTGCCTTTATAAAGTAAACCCACCAACTTAACTAGTGAATGTAATACTGAATTTTGTTTTTAAGGACTTCTTAGAAAAGTTAAAAACCAGCACTTGTCAAGAATGACTGAAACACCGCTCGGAGTGCTTGTTGAGATCCAGTATTTAGAAAAAAATATTTCTAAGTGTAACTGCCAGTATTGAAACAGTACAAATAACTGTGATTCCTCTTTCTTACAACACCAATCATAATTTCTTTATCTAAAAAGAACACTGAATTGGGCTCCAGAATGTGTTCAGAATACTATCCAGCTACTGGAATGATACAGATAAATAACCTTTATTCTGCTATACTAGTCAAGGCTGAAAGAATTAATAATACAGTGAACTGCTTATTTTGATCTACAGGAATCTTGTATTCTCTTCACTAAGTAAAAATACAAAACTGATGTGACTACTCACATTTCTACGCAAAATGTGGAATTCAAAGTCATGTGGCAAAGCCTGAAGAGCTAACAGGCAACTTCACATAGAGGTGACACATAGCTGATTAATAAGAAAGAGTCTCCACAAGGCCACTGAAGCCACACTTGTGCCTAACTTCACCAAATCCCAAGAAAGTCTTTGCTGAAAACAGATTACACAAATCAAATAAACACCAAGGTCGAGAAGAGCTCCTGCAAGGACTGTTTTGTTCTTATAGTCTAGTCCAAGTCATTCTGAATAAAGCCAGTGATAATCAACTTAAGACTTCTGACATTACATAATAAACTTCTTCACTTCATAAACACAGGTGCAGTTTTACTATCACTATGGGATATGAATACCTTGTTATAATTCTTAGCTAATTCTAACATCTCCTTCACTACTGTTTCATTAAGTTTGCAATGTTCACTGTAGTCCTGAAGTGTCAAGCCTTCCATCCAACTCTTCTTATGCAAATTTAGCAACATCTGCAAAACAAAACCTTTTTAGAGTGTTTGTCGTAAAATACATTCATAATACTAGGAAGATCTGGTAGAAAAAAATAACAGCAAGAACATGATAAAAAATATCAATCTTACAATGTTTAAATACAATAAATGCAATAATCAAATATTCTGCAAGACCAGGCAAAAGATTTTGTGTACGTTTTTAAAGATCAAACTTCTTGAACCCTAAATCTGAAAATGAGGCATGGGAACCAGGGTCACATTTACTTTGACAGGAATATTTATGTTTTTCTTTTGTTATTCTGAATTTGTGTTGTAGGAGAGTCAACTGAAAAGTGAATATTTCAGTTGTCAAATACGGAATGGTTGAAGTTTCTGGCCTCTGGTGAACTTGAAAAGTATTTTAATGTTTGGATTAAACATATGAAGTAGTTATTTAGGTTTCACTGATTATCCTGAACTGTATGAAAGCAGCTACCACAGTTATGATGAACTTCAAAAGCAACCAAAGCATGACTTGTGCGAGTCTGTCCTCCCACAACGCAAACAGCCCAAAAACCAATATGATAAAGTGATGCAGAGTTCTGATGGCGATAAATGTGGGGACTATTAGAAATACCTGACACACTTTACTTGACACTGCGATGTCATTCTTGAAAGAATGAAAGAATAGCTACAAAGGCAATTTCATGATTTTCATTAATAAGAAAGTATATTTCACAGATCTTCTGCACACTTGAGGACTGTAGGGAGGACTCTGGCAGCAAACAGTTTCAGATCACCTTCACTTCACTAACGTTCACTACAGACATCTTTGAGAACCCATGAGCCCTGTAATTGCTATCAAGTGAATAAAAGTGCCTGTTTCATCCTAGGTACAGCTTCCAAAGAAACCTGGCTTTGGAAGACAGGAAACGAGTTGAAAGTTTGTGTCACAATTTGTATCAGCAAGATCTTAATTACTGACAGAAGGAGTCGCAGGCAAACTGCATATGGACAGTTTAGCTAGGCTATCTGGATTTCAAAATTATGGTTTGGTGTGATGGGCTCCTCATCTAATACATGAAGCATGTACTCCTCTTACTACAGATGGAGACAACAGATCACCACCACCACAGGAGGGGGGGGCTGACATATGTATGAACCTGCCTTACGAAAGATGTGTGGAGACAGTTGCTGCCTCACAGATTAAAAGTTTCCCTAACTCGGTCAAGATTATTCTCCTACTTGCAAAGGTAATAACTAAGATAAGGAATGCCATTAAATAAAATACACACTTGGACTTTCAGATAAGACTGGATTGTCCCCACCGTTGTATTTGAACGGAAACAATAACCTGTGCAAGATTCATGGACATTTCCCGAGAGAGGTGTTTTTGGTGAATCAGTTACTTTTCTCAGTAACAGCGAGGTCTTGAAAGTCTGATACCATTCTAAAAAGGGTTATGCCACAAATTCTTTTAAACCCCTTGATTTTCTTGTATATTCTTCCATTATTCAAACCGGGGTTGTCTTATTACTTCTAACCCTTTAAAAGTAAAAACTGAGAAAACTTCTGACTATTGCATCATAAACTCTGAAATAAATTTATAACCTGAACAAGGCCATGAACATACACAGGCGTAACTGAGGACAGAATCTGGCCTTTCAAGAGCTAACTGCTAACTGTAGATGATAAACCAGGTTTTTTTTGTTATTGTTGTTGTTTTCCTGGTTGAGACTGTGAAGCTAAATCTTCCTTGCCATTGAGGAAGTCCGATACAAAAGTAACTGACAACATTTGTTGTCAGTAACCAGACAATATTTTTCCTGTAAATGTGTGAAGTTAAGCAGGACATCACTACTTCCTGATATTCAGTGAAGTCTTGGGAACCTCAATTCATACCAACTGGAAGTATCTTCCTGTCAAAGTGATTTTTCGTGGTTATACAAGTCTGTTCAGGAAAAGATGGCCTTCTGGATTCAGCAATTCCAGCCTGTGTAAACCTAAGGCAGCTAGGGTGTCTTTCAGCTTCATCGCTGAAAACTTGAAATTTTGCACAAACCTGTCAAGTGCAGAGAACAGCACGAGAACTTCCCATAAAACATGCGACAAAAATGTCGTCAAACTATTTTTATGAATATTAGAATGTGATTTGGGAAGGTTTCATCATCATGACTACACATCAAAGTGCCTTCTGGAAGAGAAGCCATCTAGTCCAGGATAGTTAAAACTACTGAAAGTATCAGCAGTTGAAATCTGAATATTGCCACAAATATTATAGTTTGTATACTGTTCTTTGTCCTCTGAATAAAAGCTAAGACAATTACCTTCTGTTCTAGTTCATTCTTCCTGTAGTTGATGGTGATGGAATAGTAATGTCTGTTTAGCCCATGAATTAGTGCCTGTAAAATTCAGGGAAAAGTTTGCATAATAATGACACACTATTGAAATGAAAAAAATATGACGAGGAAAAAGTTCCTTTAAATACAGCCATCTTCAAACATCACTGAAATAAAAGGAAAAAACACAAAGAAACAAATACCCAGAGACTGTAAGTAGATATCAAGTAAGTATACCTGTTCCTATTGCTCTTCCAGTGTTCATTAACTGACAAGATATACTTTCTATTTCTAAACCACGGATTTTTTCACACAGTAACAACTATGATATGAAAAAGTGGTAACTGCCTGCAAACATTTGACCGATGCATATGCACAAACATATTTCTCTCAAATCCCTCCTCTCAATAAATTTGGTTATTACTTCCATTAAGATGTAAGGCTGTTTCTGTTAAAAAACAAAAGAACATAGCCTATCTATTTATTTACAACTGCAAACACTCCCAAGTTCATTCTTTAAGGTACAATACAAGAGAGCAGCTGAAGCAGTGATTAAACATGTCAGACATTGGTTAGACCATGTGTCCCAAATTAATCTCGGATATTAAAGCTAATTTTCTTTTTTAACTTTAAATGAGGAAAAAAACCCCAACAAACCCCTTCTCATTAGAATTACGTCCTTTGCAAATTTGCTCTTAAACTTGTCTGTCACAATATGATCAAATGGGATTAGGTTATGGGACACCTACATGCATGAATCTTCTATTTTGCTCAAGTGCATTACATTTTTTTTATACATTTATGACTTACGGGTGAGTTGGATCAATATTTGGGGGGCTGTGGTGGGCTAAGAAAATTTTACAATAAATCCTCACCACAACTGAAATTGTCTATTTTTCAAGTTAAATTTTACATGAAGTATACATTTAGCAATGATATCTGATAAATCATACATAACACATGCAGAATTAGTGGTAAATATGTTTTAATCATTCCACTTATGTTTAAATATACTTTTCAGAGCTATACAGGATGAATGTGTTTGCATCTTATGCAACTTAATATTTCAGCATTCCAAAATTATCCGTATGAAAGCTGAAAATGCTCTCATACATACATTTTAAACAGATTTCCTTTGCAAACATATACAAGGATGCAAAACTACTTGAATGGTTACGTTTATGAGAACCAGCAGCTACAGATAACCACTACATGTGCTGCTTACTGTAATTAAAATGGTAAAATACTGGTTTTATCATCAATAAAGTAATTGATGGCTGAAATTATTAGCAAAAAGTAGTTTCTACTGTCACTTTCTTATCCCATTCAAAGTGACTGCATACAAGGGTTTGGGGTTTGTTTGTGTTTAAACTCAGTAGTAGGTATGTAGGGAGTAATGAAATCAAGCCATGCACGTACTACTCTTATTTCTGAGGTTTCTAAGGAATGTCTTAAAATTCCTGCTTCTAGCCCACCAATATTAAGTTTGCTGCTGACCTCAACTGGGTCAGAATTTTATTCACGACCTTAGAATAAAAGCAAAACAACACCGCAAGAACCCATGCAGTTTTAAGAACAGAATATAATTTTACACTATGATTTTTAGCTTAACAGTGACATTTGCAACAGCTCACTGCCAACTTGCGAAAAAATGACACAAACAAAAAATACCCACTCTAACAACAGAAACCCAAACCTCCCATAGCCAAAATATGCCATGCTGCAGTGACAGTGATCTTCAAATAATGAAGCCAAACAATACCACAGGGGTTTACAAGGGAGGTCATTATGCACGGTCCAGAAAAGCCCAGTTAGAAAAGCCCTGAAACATGCAAGCACTGACTTGCCTATATCCAATCAGGAGTATTAGCTGCTTACTTCAAGCTCATTATAGTTTGTAGTTTTTACTGGTTCAAGAATCAGAAGTATAACACAACAACCTCCTGAAGCAGATACTCTTTACTTGTCTGACTTTTTTTGGATAGCATTTTTATAAATGATAAAGGGTTCCAATACATAAGTAATAAAAAGCAAATGATCTTTTGAAAGATATGAGTATGGTGATGTCGTAAATCCCAAAGCATGGCTCTCTTACAGCAGAGGTTTAGCCCTCATCTTAGCTCTACTATTACTAACTAGTGTACAGCCATCGAGGACGTTTATCTGTTAGATGTTACTTTTTCTCTTGAAGTAACAGATCAAAAGAGCAGGAATTAGGCTTCATGGTTGCAAGTACACATGCCTTTTAGAATGCATAGTAAGGGAAAAAAGTTTCCTAGGGAGAAAAAAAGGAAAAAAAATTGAGGCAGAAGAATGGCACAGATAAGAACATTAACCAACTCCAGAGGACACTTGTTTCAGGACAGAAGCTATTTCTCAGACTAAAGGTTTGCTTCATTAAAGACCAACACTTTTGTCTTACTAGTGAAACAGTCAACTTCAGCAGCCAAACTTTGAATATTTAAGTTTCATAAATGCTTGCAAAGAAATGTAAGACCGCATTCTCAAAAGCAACATTACAGTTGAAGTTGATCAAACATCCTATTTATCCTCCTGTTTATCCACTGAATCTCCTGCTCCATTATTTTTTCCAGCAAATGACTGCATTATATAAAAATCAGAGATTAATTATTTAAGACAAAATACAAGGTTACATCTAGATTACATATTAAGTAAGAATCCATACAAATATACAGCAGGAAGATGAGATTATTAATGAAAAGGGAACTTCATCTATAATTTGCTTCAGAATATTTTACCTTTAGGAAAGCAGACACATTAATAAGGATCAGTTTTCAAAGTGCAGTACTGAAAACAGTACCTATCTTGCATCACATGGTATGACATCAATTGTCACTTTTAAAAGTTTGCATTTCCATAAATCTGTACTTTAACCTTTGCACTATATACTTAAACATGGATTCACACTTAGGTAGCTAATTTAGGGCTCAATTTTAAAACCTTCACATATATAACTCCATTGATGAATCACATCAACTATAAATGCATGCAGAAAAATGTCATAAAGCGAACAATAAACAATTTGTAGCTCGCTGGTTTTAGGTACCTTGCCCCAGAACTGCTGAATACATCTCACAATTTACACGACTATCAACACTGGGTTTACCTGGATAGACGGCTTGTTTAAGTGACCCAGATTTGAAGTTGTTTGTCTTGGTTCATGTCCCAAGACCATCATATTAGCATTGATCAATCTGAAGGCATCAATAACAACCTGTAAAAACAAGATGTCAAGTCAATTCTTTTTAGAAAATGCAACTAATAGCACCAAGCAACAGTGGACAAGGCACAATCAAGTCTCATCTGTTTTTGGCCTTTATCCAGAAAATCATTTAATTATAATATTAATAAAAAAGAGCCTCCTGCTGGCTATGTTATCAGCACACACATTACCTTGTATTGTAAGGTGACACCAATTATTACCTTTTCCATAGAGCCGTAAGTTCTATATACATTATATCATCATATAACATTGAATTTTTATGTACGCTTACTCTAAGCTTCAAAGGTATGCATATGTTTGTCACCTAAATCTTATCCAATCAAAATGAATGACAGAGAGAGACTAAAACTGAAAGTGAGCACAAGCTAAGGGACCGAGTCTAAAGCCCAGTCCTGTCACATCAATTATACTACCACAATACTTGAAATGACAACAAAATTATAGCCAGCAAGGAACTTGCCCCATGTATTCCCTTCTAGTCAGATGCTTTTTACTTCTTGTGACTACGAAAGGGTCTATAAACTGTCTGATGGATTAAAAAGTCCTTGTCAGTGTCATGCTCAGGAGTAAAAAATAGAGCAAAAGAAAACCAAGGTCATTTATGATTTAAAGGTACACGGTAGGTAGTATTCAGTGCTATTTCAGCGCAAATAAAGTAAAACCATTGCTCATTTTTATTCTGTCCTGTGCGGAATTAGTCTATGGAAATCTTTGGAAATAGTGTTTCATGGCCCCACACAATAAAGCCCAATCCCCGATCCAACACCTGCGTGAGGTGAAACAGAACTGAGAACACAGCAGCAATACGCTCAAACCCACTCTTACTGGGTACTCGCCGTTACAGATTTGAAATCACAAGATAAGATTTCTCATCTAGGCCGCAGTCTTTTAACTGGACCAGTGCATGTCAACAGACATGGTACCAGGCACACTTTGCAGGCATGTCTGCAGTTGAAGCGTTATTCTAGTCCATTAAACTAAATAGTTAAAATCTCCTTTTAACAGCTTTCATACAATAATTTTCATTTTCTTCCTCCCATGCTATTGGCTGGACCCCAACAGATGCATTTATATGGCTGGTTTGATATTTTGAGGGATTAGACCTGAACCAAATCTCTTACGCTGAACAAACAAGAAATCAACCACCACCACAGAAAGTCTGGAGAAAACAACATCAATTCTCCCACCTTGTTCTAGCATTTTCCTCTCCATTCACACAAATATTAACAATTAAATACATAGTCAATTTATTAGGAGTACAATATAAATATTGAGGTAATTAATGTGAAATAAAATCAACTGGCAACTATTCATAACAAAACAAATACTTATCAAACTGTGAACTGAAAAAGCCTAGTAACGTATCACCTGTTATATTTACTTTCAAGACTCCACTATTTCAGTCATGTCGAGCAACTCAATAGCACTAAAGTCTACTGCCTGGACTCTCAGCTGACTGGCCAGGCCCTTCTGCATATATCAGGTCTTAAAACTGCATGTAGAAAGTGT
>NW_010207209.1:14429-16617 GCF_000695765.1 Mesitornis unicolor
AAAAATATTAGGTTGTGACCCAATTGCAGTCATTTTTTTCCAAACAATAATAAAACCAAAACACGATTCAGACTTAAAATGCAGCAGAACTATGCCATCTGATATTAACGGTACAAAATAGGAATTACTTCTAAGAAAACCTTAATTCTCAAAAAACATCTCTGTATCTATACTTTCTTTGTTGTAACATATAAAATAATTGTACTTTTCCTTTTTTATCACTATCGGATTTCTCTCTCTCTCAAAACACTTGTGACAAGCTTTTGTATGGATTTCTGCATTCCGTTTTAACCAGATGCTGTAATTTATGAACACCTGGAAATGCCCAACAACAACAAACGGGCAGTATAAATTAAAAAGTCAAGCAAAGCAAAAAAAATCCACACCACAGGTTCCCCAGAGACTCGCTAGATAAAGGGAAAATAACAGAAGCAACTACAAATTCACCCTGAGGAGCAAGAAACATGAGCGTGGCAGTGTACCATAACCACAAGGACCTGCTTTATAGCTTACTAACGGCGATGGCGCCTAGATTTGTGTCTAACCATGAACTTCACTGGACAATGTTGAGCTCATCTGAGAATGAATGGCATTGTCCAGAATGGATTTGTTTTGGGACTTGAGCCACACAGAACAAAAATAAAACCCCAAATAAAAAAACTGATTAAACTCGGTTTTGATAATAAATTCAACATTTCAGCTGGTGTTCTCAAGGTTATGTTTGGATAAATTTCACATTAAAATATGAGAACTAGCTGCTAAAATATTTCTGTGTGATACTGAATAATATTCTGACATCTTAATTCTGACCAGAAGTAATTTTCATTATGTGTCAGGTAATACCTGCACGGGAAAGGACTGCCCGCTCTGGCTGTCCTCCTGAAGGAAGGAAATGCAAGTATTTCCCAAGTAAAACAAATATAAATCTAACACAAAGTCGTATGACACATTAAAATCATAAATATTAAGCCTTAAAAAGGGATAAAATTGCAATTTCTACAATCTCAGAAGGGTACAAAAAGTACACATGTGAATGGTATTTCTCCTCTCAGTGGCACTGTGACGACCAATGGTAACTAAATACTTTAACTACACTAAGATTAAAGGAATTTGCTGCTATCACTATAGCAACCACCTTAAAAAAAACTAACATGCTCAACAACCTGCAGGCTAAATTTAGACCTAATACACAATAAAAACAAATACAACAATAAATCCTACATATTCACTTCTATGAAATGTAATTGCTTTTTTCACAGTGAGCACAAATCGGTCCCTCCTTTAGAGGATTATATCAAAATAAATAGACTCATTAACGTCCAGTGTACTAATGAGCAATGGGTGAAGTAGGTGTTAATTATGCCACAGTAAGATTCAAGAAAAAAGCCCCAGTGAGCACTCGGAGGTGTGTACAAGCTGAAATCTCCTCTATACGTTTGTGTATTTTGAAGTACAGCGCGATGCAATCAGATGACAGCAACGTGGTCACCCTGTATTTTATGATGGAAATTTTAGACACAGTATTTTGAACAAAGGACCTCTAAGGATTAATTAAAATCAGCACCAAAAAAATCCAGCAGTTTAGGGTTTTTTTTGGTAAGAAATCAGTATTTCTTATCCGAAAATGTTAAGCTTTCACTGGACTTAAATTACCTAACGCAGGGTGCACTGCTTTAGTAAAAACAAGTTTCTAAGCTTTATGTTAAATTCTCCTTCTGTAAAGCCATTACAGAGTTAAACAAAGGTCTCTGCCACTACGATATTTCTCAGAAACATGGAGGTAGAATTTCTTTTTTTTAAATGCACTTCCATAGTGCAACTCTTTTACCACTCTGACCATTTAATTTTTCCTGGTACAAGTGTCTTCAGACTTTTCAGAGGTCATTTCAACAGCAGACAGCTTATAACAAAACCATTAGCAGTTTGGCTAGCTTAAGGAAACCTCTTACTTTCCTTTTTTGTTTATTATCACCGCATGAATCTGCAGCATATGAGAGTTTATAATTTCTCAGGCTTGTTAAATTCATGTTAAAGGTCTGTTTTCTTGTTGAATAAATTTTGTTCATATAATGCTGCCTATTTCATATACTGAGTCTTTAATAGCACCTTTGGTCTACGCGCAACTCACAGATCAAAACAGAGGACTAAAATAGGGCTTGATGATGCTATTTACATGTGTGATTCCTGC
>NW_010207209.1:16648-49845 GCF_000695765.1 Mesitornis unicolor
TGTTAGTAGCTTTAATATAATAGAAGACCTTGTCTGTTTTGTAATTAACACATCTTTACTGGAGAGATATTTGGAAGTGATTGCTGTGAATATACTGGTTAGTAAAATAAACACAATCACACACCACTTTCTGTTATCAGACAAATTTGTGAATTGTACACATTATACTCCAGATCAACAAACTGTGATATAACAGCCAAGTAGAAGACACATTTATATAACCCTTTATTTTTCTGAAAATATGTATTCAATCTGACCTTGCAAATATAATTAGCTTGTGGGATGTGTGGATTTCAGTACCATGGATGCTTTACTAATTGCAGCTCTTGGAAATAGATACTAAATATTTGGAAGCTGCCAATACAAAATAAAAACGGCATCTTTTTGTACATCTGTCTTAGCTTCAAAAAGGATAACAATCTAAAAAACAATAACTATACAGTGTTTTTCAAGCATTTCCCCCGGGTCACCAACCCACAATAGAGCCCACACAATGTACTTTTAGAAACAAATTTACAATTATCTTCAGCGTACTTAATAAATTTGAAGATAGCTGTATTAATATGATTCATAGTTATTCAGAATCTAAGACAAGTGCCAGAGTCCTCAATTGCTTACTAGATAGAAATCTGGCTTTTTATAGTCTACAGACAGTTATTAAAAATAACGGCTTGATTAAAATTTAGGATGCTTAGTAGCCAGACATATTTCAGCTTCTTTTGAGAATGTGAATGCTATATATATTACTACTTCTTATAAAACAGTCTTCATAACTTTGTGGGGTACTTTTTATTAAAAATTTAAAAAAATATAAAAATTTAAAAGAATTTCAGAAGTACTTTACACACTTCATTCCATTAAGTCCCTTCAAATGCAACCTGCAAACAATGTTGAAAGAAACGCTTCTGTTTTGCAAGATGCACTGTATTTTAACGATAAACTTCCGTCACAAATGTCAGCCTTTTTTGCTTAAATAAATAAAAAAAATAAACCTAACATCAATATTTTTTCCAGTGAAGAATCTATGACATATGGTGACTATCTTTAAAAACGCATTGTGTCCTTGGAACTCAAACAGCGATGCATTGTTTATGCCATATGTTTATCAACAAACATACCAATGCTTAAAGACAACTCTGCGAAGGATGTAATGTGGTTATGCCAGGTGTGGAAAAAGAAGTAATGTCCCATCTAAAATCTCTTTTATCACCTGCAACTGACCTGTTATCAACTGCTTAGTTTGTTTCAAGAGTCTTTAAAAATGAAATGGAACACGTGACCCGAGAAGTGCAGCTCAGGTTTATGACCATTTCGTTATTTATGCTGCCATGCACTGTTAGACAACTACAAGTGAAGAACATCTTCTGTCCCCTGTAAGCCCACAACATAAAAAATTCAAAGAAATCTTACTTTTTATGCCATTTCCAATGAAAAGCACTAAGAACTGAAACTGACTCATGCCAAATGCATATCACTGAATTGCTGTGATTGTGAGTTTGAAGTTTGCAACATGGAAATTATTTATAAAATGTCAATTTTAGCTCTGGAAAATATATTCCTAGGAGTACGTGCATTTTCCTTCTCTGCCCTTAGAGAATTGCTGACTTGTGGTCAAATCCACTGTACAACTTGAATATCCATACTGGGAGGAGAGAGAACTACAGTATAATACATTTATCTTGACAAGTGAGGGCACGCATCCATAACTCACAAGTAGCAAAGCTACAAGTTTTAAAGTTATATGCCTTAATGAAGATAAATGGACTATTCTACATCCACCACAGCAAAAGGAAATTAAACATTTAATACTCTCAACAAAAAGTCTTCTTGGAACTTTTTTTGTTTTAAGGAAGGGCATGAACTGAAGTAACCTATGTAAATGACTCAGTAGGTAAACATACATTGCTTCATTAAATCACAGCAAATCCAAAGGATGTCGCATAACAAATTTTTGAACACCAGCATCAATATTAACAGTTGTGGCATCCCACTAGAAAATCAGGAAGTAAAATATGGAAAATACGTTATTCTGAACATGTGAGATTACACTAAAAATGCTGTTTTTCGAACAAAACAGTGGCATACTGGCAGTAATAAAACAATCCAGTACTTTGGGGTTTATGCCTGGGTTTAGAAAAACACATCCTAAACTGAAAACACCACGTGGCCTTCAGTATAGTGCAGATACAATCCATCTCTTTCAAATGTGATTCTTCAGGAAAAAGAGCATCAGTCTTTATTGAATCAACAGTAATCAAATCCAGCACAAATGTATCTACTTCCTTATTCTCCAATTCAAGCTCCTATAGCAACTCGGTTCTTGCCCAGATGTTTCCGTCTCCGATATGCAGAACACTGCACCAAATGCCCTGTTCAGTCAACAATAAGAAACACCACAGTACTGTAAGAGTATCTAAATGTACCAGATATTGTACAAAATGCACAGAAACATACAACCCCTAGCCTTGAAATTTAACCAAAATTATACATCGTAACGTTCTCTTCCATTGTTTAGAAGTTTTCCTTTACAATAGAAAAGTGTTAGCAAGTTCAGATCTAATAATGAGAGTTGTTTCAAGTAGAAAAGATTCTGACATTAAATTGTAGATCTAGCATGTTTTAAAGTATATTTTATTGTAAAACATTATCTGCATAGTAATTAACAATAAACAGACATGTCTCCAAAGCAGTAGTGACAATATAGTCACTTCACTGGTTTGTTTAGTTGGTTTTAACTCATACTTTCAAGCTGTACCTTTGTTACTAGTCTCTCCACACATCTCATTTTAACGATTGGTTTTTCCTACCTTCTTACAAAAACATCACTACCTTCTTCAATCGTGGGGCTAATTCAAACAAACAAGGGAAAAGGACAGGTTCAAAGGAAGAATAATAGTATTTTGATACAAGAGTGGAGGTCTGAAAGCATGCAAGCTTTCAGGAAACTAGTGTAAGACTATGTTCATCTGAAGAAAATTCCTGGGGTCAGAAGGGAATTCCAGTACTCAGAAGAGTCATTGTTAAATCTCCCTCTGCTTTTGGTTTCACTCTTTTAGACTATCAAGTAATTACCAAGCTATAAAACCACTCGCAGACATTTGTCTCAATAAGTTGGGAGGATTCACGCCACAAAAAATGTCTCAGAAAAAGAGTTTACCTACTTTTCCCCATATATGTCACCAAGCTAAGACAGTGTAGTGTATCAAAAATGAAATCCGCACCAGAATGTAGAACTGGCAAGAGAGATCCAAACTATTTGCAAATCGCTGTTCTTATGGTCAGCACTTAACAAAATGACCATCTATTACTGTGAAGAGTTAAAAACTGGAACCAGGTATTAACAAAACCATACTGTTCATATACCTAACTCATTACACACAGCTTGTCACCTAGGTTTAGAGGTAATGCAAATGTACCAATGGTGGGGGGCAAGAGATAGAGGAGTGTTTTATGGAAGAGGTCACCAGAACAGGTCATTCCAGCAAATGAAAAAGAAAGCTCTATTCAACCATATGATCTAATGGTTTTGTGGTAGCATTTTACTCTTTTATGCTGTGCCTACGTGAATTTTGCTCATTTTGAAAAATGGAAAAAAATCTCATTAGTGCAGCAAGAATTAAAAACATGCTGGAATACTGCGAAATGTCAAAGTGCAGTATTTGAGCCACCCCACTTTTGCCATAGGCACAGAATGCTTTATAATTCTAAACAGAAATTTCAATATTTAAAGATTTTATTTTTCTTTGCTAACAGCTAAAAAGGACTTTGGGACCTTTACCTTGCTTAAAAGATGACCTTGGCTTTGGACAGACACAACTTTGCTATGAACTTCCAGCAGCAACTCAGCTAAGCTCTCTTCACCTCAGCTCTTCATTTGTACAGGAAGATAAAACCAGCATCCTTCTCTCTCCAGATAATTGCTATTTTAGGATAAATCATACTTTTTTTTTTTAAGCATAGAGTATAACTGTCCCTCTTTGGGACTTCTAGAAGCATGATAAGAATAATTTTTTCACACTTTAAAAACGAGCAAAAGAGTAAATGATAAAGTTCATCACACTTGTTACTCCTTTTAGAATAAAATTCTGAAGATTTCATAAATTGAACAAAAGAAAGCAATTTACAGCTCCCACTGAAAAGAAACTGCTTAAACAAACTGGTTTTAGACTACAGCTCACATTCTGGCTACTCTTTGAAATACCAAACCTTCCAGTTCCAGAAGAGGTTACTCAGACCACAGAACAAGGTTCTTCAATAACGTATGTGGCAGGAAAAAGTAGTAATAAACTGAAATGGGGAGCTGCTGACTATACACAAAGAGGAAAAAATGCAAGACCACCACGAATAGGTATTGCCTTGAGGCTGTCGCATCTCAAGACTCCAGTGGACAAAACCCCAAGTGAGTTGGTCCGAACTCAACATTGACACTGTGCTCTGCACAAAGTTGGACTAGATGATCATCTGAGATCATTTACAATCGGAATTATTTTGGTTTACCTGGTTACCCAAATGTACAAAGGTTTTTGCTCCTTGTACCCTCTGAATAAGATTTTGATAAGGATAAAATACCACAGCAAAAACCTCTTTATGAAAGCAGCAATATACAGTTTAAGCACATGATTAAGATGCACAGCATCTTAGTTTTTATCTGTCAGGAGGTGATTAACATGCAAAGTAGAATTTATATAAAAAAAAAAGTTATCAGAAAGGCAAGTCTTCTCCTCAGAAAACAACTAAAAAAAGATCTTTGCCATAAACCAACAGATCTTTCTACAAATACTTCTGACAGTGCCTTGCTAGGAAAAATTACAGCATAACAGACATGAAATTTTGCTGCGTGAATAAGATATTTCGTTACACATCCTACTGAACACCACAAGCACCACACTGCTCCAGTGTACAAAATGGACTTCTGACAATTTTGGATATTTCACTGAACCTTACGCCAGCAATTGTTAATCATGGGAAACCAATGAACTGCCTCTCAGGAAAACAAATTATTCTAAATGGTGACTTTTTATAATAAAGATTTAAAGTTTAAACTTTGAAACAGTTAAAAAGAGAAAACCTCACTTTTTTCTTCATTTGACTTCTACGAGTGCAACACAGTAAGTTAATGCTTGTGGAGTTAAAGATATTAAACTACACTGGGTTTAGTGTAATTATTTTTTTCTTAAGAGGTGAGGAACAGCTGCTAACGTAAGGCCCAAAAAATATTTATTTTGAACATTTGGCAAAGGTGTATCGTTCTCTGTACAGACATCTCAAAATGTACGTTGGAAATAAATACAAGATGTCAATATTTAGCTCTACTCCAGATCTTTAATGAAATTACTGTTTCTGTGGAGTATTTTAAATATTAATTACAACTTCCACTGCACAGACTGGAAAACTGGAGGGGGTAAGAGAAAGGTTTGTTAGTAAGTACAAGATGAAGCAACAACTAGCCAGGTTGCCCCATTGGCCATATTTCAGCACATTTACTTCATTCACAGAAATATTTGGTTTTTTAAAAGCCATAAAGCCTTTTCTCTGGGTTCTAATAACACTGACCTTCAGTTAAAATTCACCGATGCGTTGCGAGTTTATTTTACAGACAGCTAGAACATCATTAGCCTAAAAATTGCAATATATGGTACTGAGTCATGAAAAAGCACACTGTGTGTGCAAGAATATACATGCAAAGTAATAAGATCAGTATTTAGAATTACTTGTCCTTCATGTGTCCTCCTATATTTATGCAATAATATCCCAGTCCTAAAATGGTCATTAAAGCAATTGGCATTTAATCCACAGATCTATACGAGGATTCTGTTTTTACATAAGGATTTTATAAGGCTTTTAATTTTTGGTCATTAGCTTTAAGAAGAAATAATTAAGAAAAAAACCCAACCTGATGAGAATTACATATCTTCTTATCTTTAAATTGCAATCAAGCACCCCTGCCCTACACTAGGTGTTTGGAACACCCGCATCCACATGAGGACAGCTAACAAAGAAGTTAACAAGTTTTTGCTTTCTGTCAGTGACAGGGCTAACTGCTTTTTAATGCTGTGGCCAGCCAAGGTGAACCTGAGGCTCCTCATCAGAATCCATTTCAACTTCCTGACACATGAAAATAACCTCTGCCCCGGTTGCTCTTCGCTAGCACAACCATGACTGCTTCACTGACTATAAGCCATAGCAATTTATATGGGCACGGACCTGCCCTGAGGCAGCTTTAAAATTAGCTTATGTGTTATTTTGGACTTTGTTTCTAAATACTTCTAATCTCAGTCAAAACACACCATATCAAAATTTTCTATGCCACATGTTCACTATAATTGTTTGCCAGACCGTTATGTTAGTAAAAGGTAAAACGAGTAATGATCTTGGACTCACATAGCAAAAGCTTTGACTACGTGAGCAAATGCCCACCAGTATCGTGGCTACCACACCACCAAAATTACCTCTGCGATCTGTCCTTCTTCTGCTGGCATTGGGAAGAAGCAGGTACTGCCCTGAAATAGGTTTAGCTCCAGTTGTCTTACATACGAAGAGTCACTGGACACCACACTGAGGCAGCCATGCCCATCAAGAAGTCAAACCTGACCTACGAAATTCCCTTGAGCTCTGATATAACCTGTTTGTCTCTCAGTTAATCTACAATTAAAATACATTGTAACGTAAGTGATCTTGCCAATCAGGATCACAAAAGCCGTGCACATTCCATAGCCCGATCTAACCCCAAAATCAATAAATTAATTAGAGGTGATATTTGTAATTCAGGGGATTCTTTCTATTTCTATTTCTAAGATTTTAAGGATGCACTTGCCAGAAACATGACAGATGTAAAATTTTTTTTAATGTGAAACCTGAGAACGTAATTTAATCTGACTGTAGCAGCTAGACTTGCATGAAAAACAAACATTACAAGACTTCCAGTGATCTCAAGTACTGGCAGCAATGCCATCAGAAAAGCTGTAATTGAGAAATGTTTAGGTGGACAAAAATTACAGATATGTTTAGAGGGCAAAAATCTATTCATGTTCAAAATAAATAAACCAAAGATTATTTTCTTGAAGAGAACAAAGACCCTCAAAAATGACATCTGTGTCAAACAACAGTGGCAAAAAATTAGTAAAAAACCCCAAAACAAAACCAAGCAGCACTTAGCAAGCAAGTGTGGTACACCAGTCGTCTGACTTACTGGGAGACTTTTCTCCTTAGCGGATTTAATAGCCAGTGAGGTCTAAATTAACTACTCTTAAAGTCCCAGAAATTATATTTTGACAAAATAAAAGGAATCTTATTTTCCCTTGAAAATAGGAAAAAGCTAAAGAAAAAAGTTGTAGGAAAAAGAAGTCAGGAGTAATTAAGTATTCTATCGCAACTTCCCCCCCAAAAAAAACTGCCTACATTTTCTTCTACTCTTCAAGCAATTTAGAAGGGATAAAAATTGATTCAGATGTCTAATAGCTTTCAAACAACCAGAATTTTTCAACTGGCTGCTACATAAACAAATTCACTATAAAAATCAGAATTAAAAAAAAGCAACTGTAGCTTCAGAATATTCTATCATGAAATTAAGGGAACCCTCAGTGGAATTGTTTGGTAGCTTTAATACGATCTGTCTCGCAGGAAATACGATTCTACAGCTTTACAGAAGACGAGCACTTACTTTTTAAATATTTATAAATTTACATTAATATCATCCATATATACCATGAAGCATTTCAATAATTATTCTACAATACAATGGGAGTGCATGCTCAAACAAAACACCTCAGCAGTATTTTAAAGCAGTAAACCACCTAGCCAATTTCTGTACGTTCTGTAGTTTTTCTAATCCACTCTCCCTGTGGTTGAGCAAAATCGAATTGCCTCTCACATTTGCAGACAGCTCTGTGAAGGTGATAATAGAGCTGCTCCCTGCTGTCATGAGGCAGGAAATAGGAAAATGGCATATGGGGCTAGAGAGAAATAAAAAGAGAACTAAACAAGAACAAAAGAGATTTCAACAAAGGACAACTATAACCCAATATGCTTTGCAAGTTAATCTCTTTTCATAATTATTTAACAAACAATCATTTATCTGCACACTTCTCAAACTCAAATGCTTGATACCAAGTTTTCTGTAAAGTTTTATTGCCTAAAACATTTGGAATAGAAATGATACTAAAAGCCATAATACACGACGTCTATAAATTTGTTAGTGCCCACATTAAGGGGCTGAACCTATTCCAATCTGTTAGTAATTGGTCTTAGATTTTTGGGGTAAAATGTAATATCTGAAACAATGTATACTTGGATTATTAGCTGCAAACATGTTGAGTGGCACCTGCACAGCAAAATATTAAGGGAGGATGATGATTGGTTATGTGTACTGACAGTATCAAAGACTTACAGCCTGTTTAAGGACTACTGATGTAAGATACAGAATATACTAAAAACCGGTGTTTTCATTTACCATGACTTTTTTTTTTTAATGCTGAATGGGCCTCCAAAGGGTCAAGAACTTAAACATATTTACAGTCCTTCTATATTAAATCTTAAGTACCTCATAAAAAAAAAACCAAAAAGCTTACTATACCTTTCCTTTTACACTCTGAATGGGATCCACCACTACAGCAACAGCTCTTTCTGATAAGGCTTCAAAGCTCTGCTGAGTATTGATATCTACACCAGACAACCAACAGCCAAAGCCAGGGTGACTATGATACCAACCAACTACCATCTCAGGTCTGAAACAAAGAGGACATTGAGATTCTTAAAAATAAAGACACGTAACACAAGAAGAAATAGTACTGTATCAGGGCATAAATTAGGATGAGCTGTGAAAAAAACACCATTAGAAATATTTAAATTACCATAGTATGGTGAAAACATGGACATGAATAAATGCGACAAAAGAGGGCTATCATTAAGGGATGCACATTAGCAGTGGTAGATCATGCTTTCAGTTTTTCACCCTGTTACCACACCTTCCCTGAACCAGTTTTTACCCTTTCAGCACTTGAGTAAATACCTACTCTTTAACTCCTTGGCGTCGAGGGTTGAATTTGCATGGCAGAAAGTCCATTTCAGATATGGACAACAGGAACCAACAGTGGGAAAGGATTAAATATCAATTAAATCAGCAGTAGAACTAGGAACTCAGTCAAAAAGCAATTTGCACTGTTCTGTTCAGCTGCTGAGCCTTTTGCTAACATTAATTTTGAAGTTTTTCCCACAGTAAAAGAATTTGAGCAAGCAGACGACAACTGTTGAGAGGTAGGAGTAAAATAAGAATTTATTTAAATACTAGGATCTTTTACCAAGTTATTTTCCTTTCTTTTCATTAAAATTTCTTATAATTAAGCTACAACTTTTTACCTTTAAAATCCTAGTTAAGTAATAATTTAAAAAAAATATCTTTTAAGTAGGTACTGTTCAGTAACTGCTCATACTAAATTGAGCAGCACTCTCGTATTTCTGTGCAATAATCAGAGATGTAGCTTTAACGTGAGTGACAATCTCCTGACATGCATCAGGTGGACCGAATTGTGTGCTATGCTACTCACCTGATTTCTGGGCCAATTATTTCTTTCTAAACATTAATAACAGGCCCTAGATCACTAGTTTTGCAGGAGGCCAGCTCTTTCTTCTAACTAACATGCAGTGAGTCTTTGTTACTGTCAGCCCTCTCTGAGGTGACTTACCTTCCTGTCTGTTTTAGCATATCCAGCATTTTTGCTTGAAATACAGGATCAACTGCCTCCACACTGACACCCTGATGTGAAAGACACATAAAAATAACAGTAGTTGTACCTAAAGCAATATTATCTTTTAACCTGTTAGTTTCCACAAACAGAAATTTAAACCCCATTCATAAACATCTGTTTAAAAGGGCAACCTGACTGCTTTAGAACTAATCAACTGAACATCCTTAAGTGCAAATCAGAAATTAATAAATTCATTTCAATGTGATTTTTAAAATGTTTTAAAAAAATGCCATTTAATCAATACCTACTATGAGTAAACATGATTAAAACAGGCATAAAAAAAATAATCTTTTCCTCCTCTTTTTATTCTGCAAACTCTGGCCTGTTGTTTCCTCAAAAGTTCAACTCTCTGCAGGTTTCATTCAGGATAAATACCATTTACTGGCTTTCGGCCGATTCTGCTTACACTATTGCACATGCACAGAATAAACTCTGGACAAAAGCATTTTAATACTTCACTGATGCACAGCTCCTAGTTACAACGGCATCTGTGTTTCTTTTAAGAACAGTATTTCATTTAAGTTACACAAAAAAGCATCATAAATTCCAGTTACAGCCATTGTCTCATAATCTCTAACATATCGCTTCATCACATGAATATTCTTACTCAAAATTAACACACTTTTTTTTCCACACTACAAAAATATCATGTAAGAGACATGCCACTGTAAGAACTCTCAAAGAGAGCAAGTTTGAAGTATGTCTATAGCATCATTGCAATTAAGGGCATGATACACTTCTAATCAAACCTTTCCACGGCTCTTAGGATGAGAGCTGTTAATTTTATCAATTTCTTAAGTATTGTAAGTTATGTTATACCAATATATTTACACAGATCCAAAGACAGATCTCCATATTGATACACATACTTATGTACTAGTCTTTGCTAAAAAAATAAATAAAAATAATGTTTAACTATTTTTTTTAGCTGAAACCCTTAAATCCACGCGATCAAACAACCTAAACACAAACTGTCCTAATGACATCAATAACCAAATTACATATTCAAATTACACCTAATAGATTATACCTTAAGATTGCTTAAATCAAAGCTGAACAAGGTCTCAGAAATTATTTACCATGTAAAAACCAACAAACAAGACTATCAAGGTTTAGCTGTAAAGAACTCACCGTCCCTGACTGTGGCATTGCAAAAACATCAATCACCCTCACAGTGTAATCATCCACAAATTCTCCAAGCATCAGACCCATAACTTCCATAGGGACACCAGCACGACCATGCTTCAACATCTGCAATTAAGACCAAACGACATTGTATGTTGAACTAACAGGAGGCTCAAGTTTACTTGGGATAGCTCTTTCAGCCTTTGTTCATCTACACAGAGTCTGCAGCATGTAGTTCTTTTGAAAACTGCAAGGAATGATAAAACAGTAAAAATTAAACCAACAAAACAGAAATAATTAAAATTAGTTTCTTATTCTGAGTGTTCCACTCAGCATTAGATCTATTCTAAAAATTAGTCTGATTAGCAGCTCATGAGCACAAGTCCGTAAACTTTGGATAGGTGTCAGGTGCTTAATCTCCAGCGCTACACACAGAGGCAGTACACACAGAACACTTACTTTCAGCAGTGCCAAAGAAGAGATATAAACCTGTTCCGCTGTATCGACCGCAGGAGCATCTGTTGGTGGCCCCTATAAAAGAATAAATTATTATTTTCTCCACCATTATTATGCTGCAGTTTCTAAACATTTTCTTTTGTTTTCCATACTACAAAACTTAGGGAAAAAAATGCACATATAATTGTGACTTTGTGTGTTGGATGCCGTTCTTGCAAACAAAACAACAACGAAAAGCACAGTCAAACACTTCTTTACAGCACCTTCCTCCACTAACACGTTCTGTAATACAAGTCACCCAGCCATCATCCCCGTCTCTCCCCACCCGAAAGCAATACCAATCTAAAGAACCATCTTCTCAGAGTCAGTCAAATAAAAAACTGGCAACTACTGCACTGGGTACAAACCTGTTACAAGACATACAGGCTAAGAGTCAGCTAAGTCTCCATTAGTCAGCCTTGCCACAATGCTAACCTTCGTCAGCTGTAAAATATGGCCAGTTCTCCAATTAACTATGTGTTTCTTACAGTGGTGTGAATGTAAATGCTGCTGATTAACTGGCACCAACACAAACAGCAATTTCCCTTTGCTTCATCAGCTTTCAGCTAAAGAGGACTTGCAGATAAAGGCTATGGGAGTACTTTGCAGATACACCGGTACAGTGAGAGAAAAAACGGACCTCTGATCCCTAGGTGGAAAAGCTGTGAACAAAATACTTTGCTCTTTGCCTTATGAGTAGTTATTCAAAAATTAGCACAACTGTCCCAGGTGTGAATGATTGGCTGAAAGAGATTCTGTGTACTGTTGAAAATGAAAAACACAGGAGGCAGCAGTTTAAGTGTCCTTTTCTCCAGGAGCAAGAGACACATTGCTCTTACATACAGACTTAGGTACCAGCATACCTCATTACAGCCAATTAACAGCACATTCATTACTTTATTACCAAATTGTGTACAACAGATTTCCACTGGAAAAAACCAAAAGGTCACTCCTGAACTAAGTGATGTAAACTTAGAAGGGCAACAAAGCAACTACAGAGTAGGGTTAAAAAATATATATATATATTCCACATAAAGGAGAAAAAAAATAGTGCCTTTACACAAAGTTTTTGTAGATTTAGAACTTTGATTCCACAGTTACAAGTAAAACAAGAAAAAAAAGGAAAAATTTTTAGTAAATTCTTGCTTTTTCATTTAGAGTGGGAAAATTCAGTACAATGTTCCTCCACTCGACATCAAACAGAAGACTTGGCGATTAACAAGCCTCCCGAAGATAAAACCAGGAGTCTAAATAATCAGCATGTTAAATCGGTATAGTGATAGCCCTTCCTGCATACTTTCACTTTTACACACAAAGAAAAACATCATCTAGTCTTCAGAATGTGTTAAAACAGTAAGAAAACTCAGTTGTTTGCCTGTGTTTTTTTAAAATGTAAATGAATTCCTTCTCTATTAGCTCCAGATCTAATCTTTACCTTTTGAATTCAATCCTTGTGTCTTGAAATTCACATACATGCATGGATCTGTGTCAACCACAACTGTTTCTTAACACCCTCAGACCTTTATTTCCAACTTCAATACTGCTGACCATCACCTCTTGGTATTTGCTTTCCCTCACCTTCTTGCTACTCATTCCTAATTCTTCTGTCACTTCGGCCTTCCCACTAGCAATCTTCCAGCAGGTTTAACTTCTTACCTTCTATAACATCCTTGACAAAGGTCCATATTTAATCAATTCCACTCCTTCATTAAGTACTTCCCTGACTAGTCCTAGTCCAACAGTGAGAAGTGTTCCTCTAACATTTACAATTAAAAACTCTGGGAGCAGTTCTTCAGAACACTTCACAGAACCAGATGCACAGGGCACTTGAATCACTTACCTCAAATTTACTACAACTGAATTGCTTGACTGACAAAGCTTCAAATGCCCAATCATTTTCTGATACCGTTACTATGGGTTTTTTTCACCATAAACATGGTTTACTTTCTTAACTAAACACAGTCACCTTCTGCTTTAAGAACCCTAACACCCATGCTGTGATCACCATACATGTTCTACATTTGCCCCGGATTTCGTTTAACATTTCACTGTAAGCAAGTATCCTATTACACCACCCAGTATATTTTAAAATAAAGGATAGCATTTTAAAAAAAAATCTCCAAACTATCACAAGGAGTTCTGTGACTTCTGGAAGGCTGATGTTTGATTGGGACTATCAAGTTTATTCCACAGACTATGGCTCTTAAATCAGCTCTCCTGCATGGAATCTCTACTGTCAGTTAAGGCAGATCACACTGACAATCTTCCTGCATCCGAGGCATTAATCACAACTCTCTCCCCTGTGTAGACACCTGTGTTCACAACTTGTAAGAGTTTAATTACTCTGCATAACTTTTCCCATTTTAAAATCTATTTAATATCAGTCAGTAGATTCAAAACCTATAGGGAGGAGACAAACATCATTACATTTTGTTTCTGTAACAAGGCAGCTGAATTACCTTTAGTTTAAGCAAAGGTGCAAACTAAAACAGTGTTACCCTGTACTCATTCCTAATCTTTCCTTATGATTTCTATACTCCTTGGAGCTTTCAAATGCTTGTTTACCTCAGTGATGGTCCAGAAAAGGGGATATTTAATATTATACTTTTGTCAATCCTTGAGGCACTCTATGAGATAAAGTCGCTTCTGTTTTCAAAACTTATGTTAAAGTTCTGCCAGCTGCCAACAATACATTTTCAGCATAGGAAATACTAATTCATAAAGAAATACTTCACTGGTGTAAATCAACCTGCTTAGCATATTTTTTTCTTTATTTTTTTTCCACTTTTTTTTTTAAGCCAAGGTATTCACTGTGAATGATTTTGCACACTAAATGTGAGTTTAAATATGTAAATACATATAAGTTACTACATTAAGTGTTAGGAGATATTAATTGCAAATTTCACTGTTTCACTTTAAGCACATGCCCAAGATAGTAAAAATATTAAAGGTTTGCTTCCACTCTTCTCACGCAGTTCAACCAAGTTACCTGAACACCTAAAAGTTAGCTAATAGTTGTATTAAATGCACATATAATGTAGACTTATTCTCAGTCCTATAAAATACAGTACATACTAGGTATTTAGCTAAGCTTTTGTGAAGTCTTGACTATAGCCCTTCAGTCTGCTCTGTTCTCCTTTTAGATTACAATTAGTAGCTAAATTATGAGAAAGGAAACAACTCATTGCACTGCACCAATTCTGTGAAATAATTCTCATGTTACAGTTCTTTCCATTTGAATATAGATTAGAACAAACTGCTCAAAAGAGTTCTGAAATTATTTTGATGCACCAGTTCAGGAATTTTGAGGAAGAAAGGATCCATAGGTCAAAACCTGACCAGAATCCCCCTTCATAACAGGCTTAGTTACACAGTATTTTCCTACCAAAGATAAATAGGCACTTAAAACAGTATAGGCACACACCTGTCTTTCTACGGAAAATTATAAACCCAAAGTTCATAAGCTTTTTAACCTAAAACTTTTAAAGATTTAACAGGAGATACCAACAGAACAGATTTTGGGTCTTTTGAGCAGCCGACTTGGCTTTAGACCTTGTCATTTGAAAAAGCAGACATGTGGAAACTAGAAGCAATTTACTTCCATCTCTGACCACTTCCTTTTTCATCACCCTTGAGGGATGACTGCAGCTTCTGCGTGCTAGTTACACGGTATGTGGGAGCTAGCTAAGGGTTACATGGGTTGAGATTTCCTTGGCCTGTTTCTGCTAGACTTCCACAGAAGTTTATGCATTTCTTTCATGAAGCAAAGAGGAAGAAAGACTTTATTAGCTTATCTTTACATGGAGGCCAAGTATTTTACACTGACTCTCCACAGCATGTGCTATTAGCACTGTTCATAAACGTCACTGCCTGCCAACGTTAATAAAGGAGCACCATCCTTATGAAGCAGAGTACCAAATTAAATTAACTGGTGTCAGAAACCCAAACAAGAAAGCATTTGTATCTGCAATGCTAAAAGATCTGCTGGTATTTTGGGGTACATTATAGTATCCAAAGGTCACACAGTTCTCCCACTATGCAGAGTTACACAAGTGTCCACCACACTTGCAAGACAGCAACTACTGCCTTCATTCTGCCTGCCCACAGCCTTATTGGACTATTTATTGGGGAACTGGAGGAAAAGGGGATTTGGAATACCGAGCACTGTTTTTCCCAAGCATTCCTGTGTAAACTGGATATACTAATTATTAAAATTCAAAAACTGTTCTAAAAAAAATGTTATTGTGCTACTTACTGCAAATGCAGGTTTCTTCTGAATCAACTATGCATGCTGTTAGTCAGCGAAATGATGGCCAGCCATTTCGTAAAACCCAACCAAACTCTGGTTCTGTTTTTGCTCAGAATGGCAGAATCCCAATTTCAATAATAACTGACAAAATTAAGTTACCACTATTAAAACGCATTTTATTTTTTTCTCAATTTTTTTCAGTAACACTTGTAGTGGAAAAAGAATCACATTCAAGTCATGAACAGAATATTACGTTGTGATATTAAATTACGCATTACAGTATTTTTATTTCAAACAGTTAAAGAGATGCTCCAATATAAAAAGCAGCCCTTTACTTGGGCAGCCCTTGTTGACGAAGTGTTAAAGGCATTTGCCATTCTAACAGGATAAAAACTAACGCCTTGAAGTGTTACCTGCTCAGGCCTTTTAGCAAATTTGTTAACACTTTTAGGTATATTACTCCACCTTTCTCTTAGTGTGAACTGGTATCAATTATTTAGCCAATTTTATTATGTTATTAAAATAGCTGCTGATTAAATGTGAACTAAAGTGTCATTTTAGAGCACTGCTCTTTATTTGTACTACTTTCTATACCTATTTGAATAAATGTAAAGTGAACTCCATTAATCACATCAGCAACTGAGAAATACTCCACAAATGGAGACACTTTCTATTGTTTAAATAGATCTTAAACACTGCTCTGGTGTCACGCTAATAGCACAAAAGATTATTTTGAAATACAGCACATCTATTCCAACAAGAAAACCTCAGTTTTGCAGGGGTAACTAATAAAAAAACCAAACAAAATGAACCAGTGAGCTAAAGTACTGTGGAGCAAATCTTTATTGCACCAAGCAACATATTTCTGTATAAAATATAAGAACTGCTACAATCATTACTACTTTAATGTTTGCAATTGGAACAATTTAAATGTGAACATAGGACATACACATAAACGCTGACTGCTCTAGTGTTTATTTCTTTCCCAGTAAGGTAAGAAAGAACCTTTTAATAGTTTAATTTTGTGAGTATTAAACAACCAGTGTGAAAAACAAGCTGCATGTAAACTATTTCTACTGCCTCTGCTTCAATGACTAGCTGAGGCAACCTGTTATAGGAGGTGTTAATTGGCAATAGGAGTACAAGTCAGAAGCATGTTCCCCATCGTCCTAACCCAGCAAGGCTAGGTCATTAAAGTGGAAATGAATTCTTTCATGCTGACTTAACCCTTTCAGTACATATTTTCAGCTGTTATATCTAAAGACAATTGAGAAAGATTAACTGAAAAAATAACCAAGACAGAAAAAACTTTATTTTTTAATTTAACAAAGTATTCACCCCCCACATTTTCTTCACGTCCCTTCTCCTCTCCTCCAAAATAAGTGTCTTGCATAATAGTTATGATATTTATTATGTAGGCAGGAAGAAAGAAGGGCAACTGGGGTATAAATTCAATGACAACCATTGTAAAATAGTAATTTCCTATATTAAAGGATAAGCGGAAAGATCAGGCACTTAAAGTGAACTGAAAACTACCATTTTGTGGAGGTAAATCCAACAGCAGGCCTGTAGCCTGGTACGAGGCAGGGAAAAAAAAACAACCAACCAACCAACATTACAGAATACTACCTGCAGAGAGGACATACACTTGAGCAAGCATGCAGAGGAGGCAGAGATAATAGTGATAATAAAAAGACCTTAAAAGTTCAGCAGAGTACCACTGTTCTTCTCTACTTACCCTTTCGTCAGTAAGTGGTACACCCTGATGATACACTGACATGAAGAAAACATTTCTTAGATCAGCATAGTGCTTTTTACATGCGCTAAATCTAAGAATCTAAACAAAACCGTGATTCTGCAGCTCTTTTTCCTGTACTGAGACTGCTCACAGAAAACGCCAACTTGTATTCCACCAGTGGTAGTGGCAAAGGGAGAAAGCCGTATTCTCAGACCTCAATGGTTCTAGCAACATCGCCATGACAAGCACTAGAAGCCATGGACTGCATTTTCCACAGTACAGGAAGTTTACATCAGTCACGACAGAGAAAATTACGCAGTTCATTAAAAAAAATTGAAGAAATAATAGAATTCATAAAAATGGAAAACCAAATTACTTTACACTGTGAATCACACACTAATTAATAGCAATTGGAAATTTTATTGCAGTTTTCAAGGTAGCGCACACACCATTTTACAGTTAGCTCCACATCAACAGGATTATATTTTGAAGCTAGCACTATGTCTAAACAGTTTGCATGTTTAGGCCCATTTTTATACCAATTATAATCAAGCATACATAACAGACCACAAAATACCATAAGTCTCAACAAACAGCCTAGATTTCGAAAGGATCACATTGTCTTGTTACACCATATGTCAGATGAAACAAAAATTGTAGTAACGTGTTTAGTCTCATAGGCAGCCTCATAGACTCCAAAACAGAGTAGGAATACTAGGGAAATTTTGTGGCATCAAATGCTACTTTAAATGAAAAATACCTGAAAAAAACCCTAACAGGCCAGATAAAGAAACCTGCCTCAGTATGTTTTACAAAATTCTGTCTCCTAAAAAAAAGCTCATCTAAGTTCACATTTACAATAGCACTTACATGACACCACTCATTTACAACAGATCCATAAACAGCAACGTAAATGGACTTGCAATAGATAATGTTTCCTATCTTTCCTCTTCTTCAAAAACCAAAATTGCAGAACACAGAACATTGGACAGCTTTGAGCAGGTGGTTAAATGGGTCAGGATCATCAGCTTGCAATCACCTCTTCAGTGCAGAGCCAAAACTTTACTACTTACTTTTCTGTTTGTTTCGGTATTTTTTGTTTCTCTGTGTGTTTTGTTTTGTTTTAGGGGTTTTTGTTTGTTTTTAATTAAGTAAAACTTCAAACAAGAATAATCTCCAGTTCACTGGGACAGTCCACAGAGAACCTGGCTAGAATTTTAGTTAAAGTAAGGAAAAGCAAAGAAAGGAAGCCACCAACAAAAGTCAGCTCATGTTTCTATCCTATCCGTCAGTAATCTCTCCTGCACTACCAACAGTCTCATGGAAGTGGTACAGTAATCCACCAACATGGGCACACGCAGGATTTCCCATATACCTGTGGAATGTAATGTATTTTGTACATCTAATTGCCCCAAACTTTCAAAAACTTTAAAAGTATTTTAGAATGAGATAAATTTAATCTTACTACAATGTACTTTACAGAAAGTCATACTACTTAGTCTGACTTTTAATAGAAATAAATATTTATTACCCAATATTAACATGCATTCATGATGTAAAGCTATTCACATACACCACCTCAATGGAATTCGCAGTAGTCAGACTTTCTGCAGTGCTCTTAACACAACTGTTGCATGAAATGGCTACTTAAATGTAGTCTTTCCTGGTTCTAGTAGTTCCTCTCCCTTCACCCCACACAATCTACAAATTCACTGAGACACACAAAAAAGCAAGGGAAGGAATGCTGCATCACTCCAGTTAATATTCCTTATTAGCAAATATAAGGACAATTTGGACTAGATGACCTCTAAAGGTCCCTTCCAACCCACACCATTCTGTGATTCAATGACAGCACTATGATTAGCAAAAAGCTGCAAGCTTAGGGACACAAAAGTCCTCAGGAACACTGCATGTGTTTTTGAACAGAACTACTGTTTTTTGCAACCTTTTGCCTACTGACAAAAAAAGAAAACCCAGAAAATACAAAGAAATAGTTTCACTGCAGAATAAACCCAGGACTAATCTGTTATCTATTCCTATCACCAGTACAGACAGTACTGGGATTTAGAAATGCAAGCCTCAAGGCAGGTAACTAGTCCGTGTTTGCGGATGTTGTCTGCCTCCAGAAGTCTGGCTCTAACCAAGATTTTGAGTTACCTTACTCTAGACACACATGCTGCCAAGAGGGCAAGGTAGCCCTCAGCGAGTGCAATCGGAGGCCACCCTAAAGTACACTTTGTGCAGTTAAAAGGGATTTACTCAATATGTACAAGAATGCCCTGAGGTCCGTAGGCCTACAGGCTCTCTGCTGTGAAGAGCTGCTCCTCTGGACACAAGCAGGTGAACTGGGAGACTCAGCGGCAGTACGTAGGAAGGTCAGTTCTTTGTAACGCTTTTTAGAAACAACACAAAAAAACAACCCCACACCACTATTAATACAAGAAGAACATTTCAACTTTCCAGGAAAAAACAAAGAAGACTCTTCTACGCCCCACAGGAAAAAAACAGAAGCCCCTGTTCAGAGGTGCTGCATAGTAGCATTGCAACTTAACATTCAATAGCATGGGATTTCAGAAAGAAGAAGCAGTTTCTAAGAGAAATAAATTAAATCAATCACTGTAAAGGGTTTGTTTCCTGCTTACAAAAAGGAAAATTACAAGTGAACAGGTACAAACCAAAAGGCATAGAGTTGTCTGCTCTTGTTTAATCTTTTTTTCCTGTTCTCTCTCATTGTGGCTACACGCATTCCTTGTCCAAGCTCCTTTGTCTCTTCTGGGGAAAGTCAAATGGACTGCACTGGCAATTACACTGGAGAGAGAGAAGCTAATTGCCTAATTATTAGAAATAAGGAAGTTTAAGATCTGAGGCCAAAAGGAGGCAGCTAAAAATGGTCTCCAGAGTTTACAGGAAAATAATAGATAGAGGAAACTGGTAACGCTTAGGCACAATTCACAAGCTTTGTTACTTTTAGCTTCATGTTTCTGTGTGTAACACGTGAGTCTAGCACAGCCCATCACACTTCAGCACAGATTTTATACCACGAAGTACATGCTGTGTTGGAAAGTCCAACCACATGGCTGCTCTTAAACCAACTCTAGTATGCTTTTCACTTCCTCTCCCATGAAGGCTTTGGATACAAATCATGTAACAATCACTCAACTGTGTTTCAAATGCAGGAAAACTACACCCAGCCTTTAGCAAGCCCCAACAGTTTTCAAATAAGCCTACACTACCCACGGAGCTCTCACCTTCTCAAGCCACACCAGCACCCTAAATTTGATATGAAGCTTTTGGCTGAACAGCCCTGTATTAAAACACTAATCAAGGCAGTAAAATACTCATCTCAGCCAGTGAGAGTAAACCAGCACAGTTTACTATATCTAAGGTTTTTTCCTTCTTAAAAACAAAATCATATATTCTGGATATATAAACTGACACTGAGACATTCTACAGGCAATAATATAGACAATCAATTAAGTCTTTTGAACTTTTTTTAATGGGGGTTGATATTGGGTATTTTGAATGGATGAAAAAGTTTGTCACTGAGAAAATTCTCCTACTCTTTAAACAGGCTGGTAGCTTCTGGGGAAAACAGTAGCACTGGAATAAACTACCCAAATTATATACCATCTCCTCTACGAGGAAGTATATTTGAATTCTAGCAATACTAAAGTACTTGAGAACTTTGTTGGAAAGTGTCTCAGAAGCGATGGCGCAGAAGTGATGCACAATTACAAGAGACACAATTCAGATTTATCCCCCTGGCAGAGTATTCTCAAAAGGACTACCTGAAACTTGAAATACGTGTGAGAAGCAGACGACAGTGTATCACCACAATTCACGTAAAGCACATACACCCAGGAGACACAGGAAGGAAAGTCATGCAAGTGCAACAGATACTGAGATACCGAAACACTCCACAGGTCTCCAAAGTTAAATGCACTTCATTACACTGAAAACAACGTATTTGCACCCTTCAAACTAAAAATCAGTGTTTCAAAAATCAATTAACCAAAAAATTTTCAGTAAGATGTTACCGCATTGGAGTTTTTTCTGGTTGGGTTTTTTGGAAGGGAGGGCGGTGGTGGTGTTTGGGTTTGTTTTGGTTTTGAGTTTTTTTTATTGTTGTGGTTGGGTTTTACATAGTGAATCTTCACACACAGATTACCCAGCTAGAACACATCATTTGCTTCAAGAAACACATCAGCTTAATGAAGTAAGCTCAAGGAAACTTGCACTTAATTGTTAATTGGGAATGATCTACACAGAGCCTGACCCTCCTTGGCTGCCAGACCACCAACTCTTATTCTGAAGCCCCACAGAACACTGAACCAGTAGTTACATTTCTAGTAACCATCCTGGCTGGATCAGCAGAAGAAACAGAACTTTTGAGCAGTGGCAGGTCTCCCAAGTTCCCACAGTGCCACAGATTTACTAAATGAGATCAGCATGTTCTAAAAAACCATGATAATATGAGGGAAAAAGGTTCCACAGCATCAAGCAGTGCAATGCTTGAAACCTCATAATCACAGTGACAGTTTTCAAGTGCCATTTACAATGCCCTAATCTGGAAACATCCCAGCTAACCCATCTGATCAACTATTTCACAGATGGAAGCACTTGATGGCTAATTGGCAAATCCATTCTTCAAGTAAAATAACTATCTGCATTTCTATTTTCTACATTCCAAGTCAAGGTGTAAACACTCCTTGTAAGACACAGGTCACTTCTCTGTCTCTCCCTCGCTTCCCATTTGGATTTCTTTTCCTTCCACTCTGCCATTAAATATGTTAATTCAGAAATACAGAATCCATTTTATTTTCCATTTATTGCACTAGAACAGTTGTCTGCACCAATTTAAATGAGTATTTACAAAAATCCATCAAGTAATGAAAAATTATTTCAACAGCATTTTTAAAAAGTGTCATTAATTATTTCACTGCTTCTTACCACATCTGGATTCAGAAAAACAGACAGGATGTGTTAGCATGGACAAGAACTTGTATGGCTTGGATTATTGTTCAGAAAGTGCTGGGGAAAAAAAGCCCTGTTAAAAGTGCACTTAATTTGCTCACGTTCTTCAATAGTATCCAGTAGGATTGCCTAACAGAGGCATATGTGGAACTGATTTCACTTCTAAACAATAGTTCAGTGTACAAAAACGAAGAGGAGTGTTGCTCCCAATGTCTGCTTGCTACATACGTACAACACTTTTACGTACCCCACAAAGCCTGTTAATTTGTCTGCAGCAAATGCACAATGCAAACTGGAGTATTAAATCACTAGCAAAACTCTGCGCTAGGCAGTATTCCAGGAAGATGAACAAGGAGATGGGAAAGGATGAACCAGGAAAGGAAAGATAACTAAAGAAACCCCAACACAAAAAGGGACAGGAAGAAGAGAAGATGAGACCACACAAGACAAGGAAAAGAAGGGCACTGCCAAAATCTGAGCTCCCATGAACTGCAGAAGGGAAATTAAAGTAATAAGCATTTTGTTCAGGACATCACAACACGTCCGAACTTTAACTGTTCCCCCACATCTTTTTTAAAAAGCTTCAATCACACATTTTTCTTATACATACATAATGTAAGCAGAAATTCAAATGCCTACAGTATCAGGCACGCAAGACAATTTCTGCATGAAGCAGAGTTGCAAAGAGGGTTTTACATGAGGTATCAACTTCAAAACTAGACACAGGTACATTCCCATACGAAGAACACAAAGTTAACAACCAAGTTCACTGTCAGAAATAACTGTAGATGGCTTACGTGATGCCAAAAGCTATCAGATTCTCTTCCCTCCTCTCTTGTCCACCCACTGCTCCAGGAAGCCAGTCCTTTGTCCATCTAATGCTAAGAGAGCAGAAATGGCTCAAAATTGCTAAGCCAGAAGTCACTGGAGGGAAAGTTTATTGTTGAAGTATCACTTTAAGATCACTTCCTTAAAGACTGGTTTATTATCTTTATGAAGACAGGCTTAGGGTTGATGAAATCCAGCACAGACAACCTCTGCACAACTCAACACTGGAGGCCAAACAGCCACCCAACAGCAAGCTGAAGGAGCAAGTCGTAAGAAAAGAAGAACCATTAATTCATGCAAAGTGGCTTTCAAGTGGAACACAAGGCACCAAAAAACTTGATAAGAAAGTTGTAAAAATATGAATCCAGAGAGCAGTTGGGAAAACATATTTGAGTTTGGAAATGAAGAAAAACAAACAAAAAGACTCAAAACAAGATAATAATCAGAAGAGATGGTTTTACCAAGGGGAAAGAGCCGAGTAACTGCTGTTGAAGAATCTAAGGCAAATCAATGAGAAAGAACTCCTTGGCTGAGACCAAATAAGAACTGTGCTGACCAAGCATTTGATGCTACTTGAATATTAGTTATAAAACAAATCAAACAGACTATTAGCAGACCTTATGTGATGCAGTCCTCTTGTTAAGCAAACCCTTAACTACAAGAAAAAACATCCCCATGTTATAAAATTACTTTGAAAATGTTTCTCTTTTCCTACAAGACTGTACACACAGATGTTTCCATGTCAGCAAGAATGACTCAACAGGTTTTTTACTATGTTCAACCTTAAAAGTAAAACCTCCAATGACAGAACAACTGTGACACAGCAATAAGAAAAATCAAGCGCTTTACAGTTGCTTAAAACAGGCTAGTGCACATGAATGGTAATAACCTTGTTCACTTTCTAGCAAGACGAAGTACGTCCAAGGAATACACAACTTCTCTCTTCTATCTCAAAGCCATCTGATTCATCCTGGATTCTCTCTCTATCTCAATCTCAGTCAGTCAGTGTGCAGAACAGAAGTGACCTTTGAAGGTCCACTGAAACACTGTATTTTCAGATCAAAATTACTCTTTTTGAAAAGCCTTCCTGCTGTTTCAACACACCAAAATGTACTAAAGTAGTCAAGATATCCAGTGGGAGCAGCAACTCGCATAAAGAGCAATTCAGTTTTCTGCCCCCTCCCGCCCCCCCCCTTTTTTTAATCTAACACATACTCATCAACTCATTTAAGAGACAATTCCATATTTAAACAAACACAGAGCAGCTTTGCAGGCCAAAGCTGCCAGAGGAGTTCAGCAAGCTGCTTCTGAATGTTATGTTCTATTGTCTGCCACAATTTTCTAGCAAGCTTTAAGTTAAAGCTGAGAAGTTCAGAAAGCAGCAGAGAGTTAACAGTAAATTTGAAAAACAGCTTTGATATGCGTCAAGTTCAGAGAGGACTAAGAAGTGAAAGCTTGAGTGATTAGACTGCGCAGATGTTAAAAAAAATGAAGAGTCATGAAGCAGGCTGGCAGCTCAGAGGAACAAGAGAAATAACTGTTTAAGAAAGTGAAACTAAAAATAACTGAGGGCTGCTTGAAGATTCACCAAGAGTGTGAATAGAATTTTAGCTATAAAATGGAAAAAAACTATGCACTAAAAGTTACAGCTTATTTGGCAAAACACCTAGAGGCTGTAAATCGGATTAGAATATTTCACCAAATGCTTCAGTATTAAGCCACTCCTTTCCTAGTTATACTGGACACAAACACACACCACACAACCGAAAGAAGCTGTGGGTTTAGTAATTTCAACCATCCCAGAAGCAAAGTAATGCACACAACATGAAGCCTAAGACAAACAGAACTGATTCCTCCAGAATATGAGTCTGGATTCTCAATTTAGAAGAGCTGCAGAGGCAGACAAGGAAAGCAGAGAAAGGCCAGCTACTTTGGCCAGGCATGACTATGGAGAAAATTACACTGGAGACCTTTCCTTAAGGAAATAATTCTTCCTACGAGCCTCAGACAACTAAGTTCCTAATTAGTTTTTTCCTGTACCCACAGTTGTCAGCACAATGGTTTTATTTTTGAAGACTGCTCGTCACATCAGTTGTCCAAGGAAAAAACCACTAGGACTTGTACAAATGGTAGGAGAAACCATACAATGTGTGTAGGTCTCCCATTGGAACATGACAGCTGACAGGGAGGTCTTTTGCTGTAAACAGATTTGCCGAAGCAAGGACAGCAGCAAACAAGAGAAGACACAACAAAACACACAAGGTAGCTACAACTACCTGCAAGTTATCAATTCAACTCAAATTACCTCCTGAAGTTTACATATACTTCAGTATCCTATAGTGCCCATCACAATGTGATCCAAGGAATGAAAGAAATCATTTATGAAGGAGCACGCAGGTATGCTCAACCACGAGATATTAGGAAGAAATTCTTCACTGTGAGGGTGGTGAGACACTGGCACAGGTTGCCCAGGGAAGTTGTGGATGCCTCTTCCCTGGAAGTGTCCAAGGCCAGGTTGGACAGGGCTTTGGGCAGCCTGTGCTGGTGGGAGGTGTCCCTGCCATGGCAGGGGGGTTGGACTGGATGATCTTTAAGGTCCCTTCCAACCCAAACCATTCTATGATTCTGTGATAAACATTTAGAACAATCTTCATGTTCTAAAATTCTGTATTATTTAAAATAGATTTTTAAAAAATTTATTATGTGTTTCCAATGCTTTTCAATCCAAACTTTAAAATGTTCACATGCCAAATGAAAGGTTTATAAACATTCTGTAAACTCAGTGCCAATGTAAGAGTTCATACTGACAAAAAAAAATCATAGTCAGGGTGTAACAATGATTTGCATAGACTTATATAGCATTTCTAGAGTCAGAGATTATTACGAAGAACTCTGGTTTTTTTAATGCTGTTTTTAAATATAATAAGAAGAATACTCCAGAATTGAACATTGACAAGAAGATATTGGCAAGCTAAATACTAACCTGTCCCAGCCCAGGCATACCTCCTCCAAGTCGCAGAAGTCTATCCATATTTCTAGAAAAACAGAAGAAAAGGAAAAATGTTCCCAAGCACTGAAGTGTTTACTAAATTGCTATCTATATAATTCACCTTCAGTCACTCAGTATGTCAAAAATATTGGTGGTAATTACAACACAACATCAGACTTCCTGTTAATTAACACCACATAATAATTCAAGAAGCTGTCTTCCATGCTAATTAACAGACCTTGTTTCAATGCTTTGGTTTTGGGTTATCCCCATTTCTGAAGACAAGCACCCTTGTCAAACTTTTCAAAACTTTTCTATCATTCCATTAATTGCAGATTTTTGTTGCTTGAGAACATCACCTACATCCAGGAAGCGTCTGAAACTTATTAGATATACAATCAAGTTTACTTCAAGTTGTCCAGAAAGCACCAATAAAAATGGGAAAGTAAGGATTTTAGCATCCTCATTAGTAAGTTCTGCGCTAATTAACTTACAGCTTGTCAGTTATCATCAAAACTACATGTGAAAGACACAGAGCAGATTATGGATCTCTGAATTAGCATCAAAAGCTTTTTTTTAATGAACTCATTATACTAAAAGAAATACTGTAAACATTTAATGTGTATATAGTTAGAACACTAGTCATTTAATAATTTCCAGTGTTGCATTAGTGCAAGATTATTCCAACCAATGCAACTAACTCCTTACTTAAAAAAGCTTTTTTATCTTGCAATCTTCGAAGGAGTGATCTCCAGGAATTAGAATTGTTATGGTGGCCAACTAAAAATTTAAACTGATACCTCTCTGCAGTTTATTCACTTCGTGTCGTTGAAAAGCAATCTAGTGTTTAATTGTGGATATCCAAGTAAAGGTTCTGACCCAGCTGTAACGAACATTTATCTTGTTTACTCAGCTTTTTTCAACTTCTTAGCTTTATACAACAAAACCCAGCGATAAAAAGCACAAAAACTGAATATTACTTTTTAAATAGCTGCTTTCAGCAAATCAAGCCATTTCCAAGGCTTACAGAAATTAGTAAATTTTGAAATTAATAAATTTTACTGGCTTATTTTACTTGTGAAATAGAAGAGACAAAGTAAAGCATCAGAAACTATGATCTTAATTGCACAAGTTTTAATACAACAAAACAAAGCCTGTTCAGGTAATATAAGAGAAGACAAAGCAATGATATTTCTGAAACACATCCATCCTCCAAATGAATGTTACGTTATACATAAGAGAATTAGATACATAATTGTAACAGACCATAAACAATACTGATTCAAGAACCTATAGATAACTCAAGATACTAACAGGCTTTATTTCAGTTTAAGTTTAAAACAAATATTTTAAGCTTTTTGTTAACAAAGAGGCAGCATTTACCACTAGACATCATCTAACTTGTACTTTACCCATGTATGGAATTTCACCAATTTCACACAATATTTAACACAGGTGGATCAGTAACACTTGCTCTATTTGCTAATTTCACTTTCCTAGTTTAACAGCAAGCTATTAGCTTCATTTGATTCACTCACTTGATTTGTAGAACATGCAAACCCAACAACTGAAGCCTCAAGTAACAGTAAGTACTTTCTATAAGGCTACCTTGGCACCATATGAATTAAAAATTAGCTTATTAAAGGATCAATGGCTATGCTTGTCTTTTCAGTCACTGACACCAAGTTTCTTTATTACAGGCTGCACACAAAGTGTATATACTTCTCTATCCTGAACTGCAATAAATTCCAGATCAAGTTGTAGGATTTCCCTGGAAAGGTTAAGTTGCTGTTTAAAGCTATTACATGGTAAATGGCTTCAATAAAGCAGTCACGAGTACAAATTAACGCCAACATTTCATTTTACCCCTCTGTGGGTACTCCTCCATTGAAACTCATGATGATTCATCTTTCATGACACTAACGAGGGCTGACGAGTAGCTTTCAACCACTAAAATTATTTTAATCAATCATAGTTGTACATTTATTTTAAGAAGCTCAGTCTCTACAACCGATAACCATAAAACTGTTCTATCCCAGAAGTACGGCAACTGCCATAAAATGATGAGGTGGTGCACCACCCAGGTACATTTAAGAAACCATACTGAATAACAAATGTTATACCTATTTACATTTCACTTTAGCAAGTGAAAAGCAATAGTTGTTTCTAGTTCATTAATATTTCATTTACATAATTTATTCCCATTTCTAACCCAGCAGATTAGTACTTCCTTTATAGAAGCATATTTTGCTGTATTAAAGTTGGATTAGACTAATTAGTTACACAAACTCATTATTTATCAGCATAACTTTACAGGTTTTGGAACAACAATATCTCATTGTCTCAGAGAGCTAGCGGGATGTAACATTTCCCATCTAACTATCACAGAAGAACCACTGAAGATGTTCAGATCCTCAAGACAGTGGCACAGAGACAGTCTCCACAAACCAGTTCTAGATGCACTGCAAATTATTTCACTAGCTCTGTGACTAGACTCTGGTTAGAGTTTTGGCAACTAATACTTTCTTATTTGTTAACTGAAATTGTTATAGTAGGTTATAGTATATTTAATCCTAAACATATTTGTTTACTCTGTATAAACTTCTGAAAAATTTCGATTAGCCATCCAAACTAAAAACCATTTTATTTCTTTGTTAATCCACTGTGCCCAAATATTATTTCAGCCATTTATGAAATAATGTTTTTGTAAACCTTAAAAACGGCTTGAGCAAAATTTTTTAGACTTTAATTCATATAACTTCAGCGTTGGCAAGTTAAGCAAATATGCATTTCAAACCTGATGCTCAGCAAAAGGTGATCACAGAATAAACTCAGAAGCAGCTCCCACTTTTTGACTCTAAAGATGATGGCAGTCAGTCTCTTTTCCTATAGAGAAAAATAGAAAGGAGGGGAAGGGCAGAAAACCAGTCAAATTTAGCAACAGGCCATGTCTTACTCAAGTATCCATAACACTGAAAGAAGTTTCCAAGTTACTCAAAATTATATGGAAGAGTAAATTATTTTAATAGCTCATTTAAGCAATTTAAAGCTAATCAATAATTTTAAATGCTATTAGAAACTGAAAACTGAAATGGTCCTTTATAACTATTTTAGAAGAAATTAGCTGTTGCTAAGATAACCTAAGCATAAAGGTAAAGAGCAGTCTGCAGGTAGTTTTCTTGTTTATTTCTGTACAAGCAGTTAATGGGACTGGGAAAGTCACAGAAGCCTTTAGGTTTGCCTGAATTCAGGTGGAGAAAGGCTGCTTCACAGTCAGTGTAGGAGCTAAAAGTCACATTATTCTTCGCCCAGAGAACACTGCCCACTAATTACATCCACTCAATCATTTGTAGTGCAGTGTTTTAAAACAGATCTGTGAAATGATCTGTGGCCATGATTCGATAGACTTTTTTGCAATGTCGATGTTAACAGAAGGAGCAGTGGGGAAGCTGCTGCTTACCAACTTGATGCTGCTTTCCCAGTACTGCCAGGACAGCCATTTGTGCAGCCTCGCAGCAAACTGATAAAACAAAAAACGCTGGTTTTAACCCTGTTCACTTCTCTGAGAGAATTCACACTGGATCCCAGAAACAGTTGATTTGGCATAATAGAAAAGGAAGTCTTGGAAGAGCTGATTGCTTCTAAAGCTAATCTAGACTCCAGAGAAAGTTTATGTCAGATCATTCTTTAAGCTAAATGTGACCAAAGAATGTCTTTGCAGTTTGGGTTTGTGGTTTGTTAGGGTTTGTTTTGTTTTTTCCCCTCTGATTTCTTTTTTGTTTGTTTGTGGGTTTTGTTGTTGTTTGTTTTTGTTGGTGGTGGTGTTTGGGTTTTGGTAGCTTTTTTTTTAAGTAACTGAAGTAATTTAACAGAGACTATTCCAAACCTCATCTCAAAGAGGTACAACAGCAAAGGAAGATGCGTGAATCTTCCTGGAAAGTAAGAGGATGAAGAAAAAAGTCTGGGTTGCTCAGTGCTAACAGACTGGGCTGGAATTCCACTAACAAGTCAAAAGAAGAGTTGCTACATTTCTGTCTGTTTGCACAAGGAAATAATCCAGGAGAGATCAGATGAGACATGACCACAACTGCCAGCAGTTCCATTGGCACAGGCTGCACCAGACCTGCAGCCAGCTCACAAGCAGGCCTCAGAGTTACAACCCAGTTCAGGCTCACTTACAGCCAGCTGTCCACCCAGCCGTCTCACACTCCCTGCCCCACTTCCCACAAAGATATTAAAGAAAGGGTTCTCTGTGAGCTCAGGTGGTTCCCTGGGGGTGGCACTCAACATGGTATCCTATAGTTGAGAATTTTCCCCCCTCTCTGCTGCAAAGTGAAAAATGCTCGTTCTGGTTACACACTTACCTGTTGATTTTCCCTAACACTCACCCCCAGTATATACTTACAGATAGACATAAAAAACACAGAAAACTAAACAAACAGTTCACTTTAAATCCTGCCGCCTTTCCTTCCAAAGTCAGCAAAAGGTATTTTGATGGCAAAAGGCCTGCAAGGAAAGGTTAACAGTCTGTGTTTAATGTGAAGCTTTAAGGAAGTGACTATATGTATCCAATAGTTCCATATTAGAAAACCGCAGAAGGCTGCTTATAATAAACTTGCATTTTGGTGCCCTGCAGGATTTGGATGACATCTCATAATCGAGATCAATGTGGTCACTGATGGCTCAAAAACCAAAAAAGTTAAATAGCTCCTCTGCTTGTGTATGTCCATGATTGAAACACCTCAGCTAAAAGACCTTGATTATAAGATGGTATTTAAAAAAAAACCCCACCTCCATTATTGCAATTTTCTTTTAACTGTCCTGCCCTCAACAAGGAGAAGTCTGTGGTTATTAATAATGTAGTGGAAGTATACACAGAGTGACTCTCTGGAGTCAGTTGGAAAAAAACTAATAAAATCAAGTTAGCTTCAACATGCATGAAAGAGAAAACACTGGCTACTAAATCGCCCTATTAGCAGGGAGAGTATCACACTAGACTCAGGTGACTGCAATTTACTCCATATTTCAGAATTTGCACACTGAGTAGCTTCATGCAAATGATTTCATCTTTGGTAACTCAGTTTCTCCACCTGACACCACACACTAAGCTTTGTATAAGCATTTCCAGATTTCCTGTTGAGGAGTTCCACATAGCAGATGGATTAACAATTTTATGAACAGCAACTAAAAAAGTGGCTTAAGGTTTTTTTCTGCAACTATAATAATCTCATATTCACCAAGAATGACAAACAGCTACGAAGGTAAGTTAGCTCAGGAATCGCATCTTGCAGAGAAACACCATTTCACCGGGAAAAGAACAAAAACTCATTGCAGGTAAAGTCACCTAACCTAATGAAAGAAACCTGTGCCAGAACAGAGATTTCATATGTGATGTGTGGGCGGGCAGGTAGGGGCCAAAGCCTATCTCCTATATATTTTGTATGAAAAGAGAGAGGAAAAAAATTACCATCAATTCTCAGTAATCTCTTCATGAAAGCAAAGATCAACCATACCATGAATGAATGCAATCTCAGTAATGCAAGTCCAGAGCTACACGACTGCTTTGCTATCATAATGTACTCAGCTCTGTAAACCTGTTGTTTCTGGACCTCAACAGACCTGAGCTGGACTAGAAGGCAGGCAGGGCAGCTTCTCAGACTCTGCCTTCTGATTTCCAGAAGCACAGTAAACATAATTCTACTTCATTAATTACTGAAGTAATCCAGACTCAAACAGACTACGCTAAAGCAACTCTAAAGGACATCCACACCAAATTTACAGGTAAGGGAAGACTTATTAACAAATCACATCACCACACAAACCCACAAAGTTAACTTTTAATCTTGTGCTCTATATAAAGTAATGAGCTGCTCTGAAATCTGCAGAAGGGGTGGTTGACACACAACTACTACTTATCAAACAGGTTTTCCACTATTCAGGGTATCCTAACTACCTGTCCTTTTCCATCACCCCAGAAACAGTAGCAGCTACTACCAGTATACACTCCATAATGCTTGTCAAGCTTGAATCACTTCCAATAAAGTTTACAAACAAATTCATATTTTGTTATTATTTATTATTCTTTATATTGTTAATTGTGAAGTATGCTCTAACTTCTCATTTTTTTAACTACAGGTATCAGATTAATATCCCTGATATGGCATAACACGAATTTCCCATTAAGCTATGGGCAAAACCTAGTTGGCTAAAAGTCACACTAAGTGATTCAGAAGCAATTCATCTGCAAGCCAATTTTTGGATTCCTTCACAAGCACAGATCTTTTCTATGTTTCCATAACAGAACCTCACAAGCAGGGGTCTTTGCAGAATTTTCTTCTAAGCGCACTCCCTACATTTAGGGCATACAGCACACCTAGGACTCACAGGGGGTGAAAGCTTTAAGATTAATACAAACCTGTCAAACTTTTCAGCTTGCCTAGTACCTATTCAGCTATATACAGCTTTCAAACACATTTGCATAAAACTTTGTTTTTAAAGTCTACCTCAATCCTTGTTTTCCTGGTTTTCTACAGTGTACCAGAAACAAGTACAACTTTAAGAGATGACACCAACACACATTCAGACTTGTCAACTATTTATAAGTACCCAATTCCCACATCATGTAAACGTGTTCTGAAAAAAATACTTAGATTTGCAGAACACTAGAAACAGCACTATTAAGGTTTATTACAGTTCCTTTTCTGCTTAACCTTTTCTGACACAGATCAAAGGTTTCTTCTCCCTCTGGTACCCCAGTCAGTGCTTTCCCCATCCCTCTGTAACTCTGGCCGTACACTGCTGGGGGTCCTCGCCACACTTCCCTCCACAAGCAGCAGCGCTTCAACCAGCGACGTCCCTTTCATGGGAAACGGGCGGCTGCTGAACGACCCCGCGCTGGGAGGCACCGCTTGCAGCACTCGGCGGCCCTGACACGGCCCAGCGGCTGCAGCCAGGGCGCTGCCGGAGCGATCCACGACGGCTGCTCTCGACCGCGAAAAAAGCAGGACAGCCCTGGGCCCGTGAGGCGCCGAAGCCCAAGCGACCCGCTCCAGCGGC
>NW_010207210.1:0-758 GCF_000695765.1 Mesitornis unicolor
GCCCCCAGTGTTCTCCATATCCCAAATGACCTCAATTCCCCTCAATGTCCTCATGTCCCCAGTGTCCCCCATATCCCCAATGTTCCCAATATCCCCCATGTCCCCAATATCCTCAGTCTCCCCAGTGCCTCCCATGACCCCATATCCCCCATGTCCCAGTGTTCCCAGTATCCCTAATGGACCCCATGTCCCCCAGTGTCCCAAATGCCCCCAATATCCCTGATGCCCCCAATGACCCCAGTATCCCTGATGGCCCCAATGTCCCAATGGCCCCAATGTCCCTGATATCCCCCATGTCCCCAATGTTCCCCATATCCCAAATGACCCCAATGCCCCTCAATGTCCCCATGTCCCCAGTATCCCTGATGTCCCCAATGTCCCAATGGCCCCCATGCCCCCAATGTTCCCAATGTTCCCCATATCCCAAATGACCCCAATACCCCTCAATGTCCCCATGTCCCCAGTATCCCCCAGTACTCCCACTGTCCCCAATGGCTCCAATGTCCCCCATTGTCCCCAGTGACCGCGATGTTCCCCATATCCCAAATGACCCCAATGCCCCTCAATGTCCCCATGTCTCCAGTATCCCCCAATGCCCCCCATGTCCCTAATGCCCCTGATATCCCTGATGTCCCCAATGTTCCCCATGCCCCCAATATTCCCAATATCCCCTATCTCCCCAATGTCCCCAGTGTCCTCACTGTCCCCGCTGTCCCCAGGAGCGGCGCTCGGCCCTGCGCGACCCCTCCTCGCCCCGC
>NW_010207211.1:0-206 GCF_000695765.1 Mesitornis unicolor
GGGCTGCTGCTGTGGTGGGGGGCACAGGAGCCGCACTGCCCCCGTCCTTTGGCAGCCGAGAGCTCCCGATCAATGCGCCCTGCACGGCGGCCAACACCGCTATTCTTTACACGACAGAAATTGAAAAAACAGACAGATCATCACTTATGGGAGCAAGAACCGCTCAGAGAAGCGGCCGAGCCCGGCCCTCCTGCCCAGCCCCCCCC
>NW_010207211.1:648-1505 GCF_000695765.1 Mesitornis unicolor
GCATCCGGGTCCTGCGCCAAGACACGGCGAGAAAGCCGCAGCCGGTCGGTCGGGGGGAGCTGGGGAGCCCCAATTTGGTGTCAAGCCCAGGAACACAGAGGGCAGCGCCCACCCCATGGCTTGCAGAGGGTGCCCACGGTGGAGGGGGCTGCACGGGACCACCAACTCATGTGGACGCATCATCCAACCCCAGGGACGGAGACGGGTCCTGAATCGGGAGCCCCCCCAAACACCCGGCTCCAGCTGGGACCCCCGTTCCCCGTTCCCACCCCCCCGCTCCATCTCGCACATCCCCGGGCACACCAAGAACCACAGCCAAGCTCCCGCGGGTGTTTCTGCACCGGCTGTGCCCCCTGTAAACCCCGCGGTTCCCGCACACCCGCACAGCTTCACCGTGACAGCCCCGCAACCCCTCCGGGATCTCCCTCCCAGCACCCACCACAGCTCCACCAGCAACACCAGTGCCATACTGGGAGTGAGCAGCCGGGATCCCCAACGGGGATGAGGAGGGAGTGATCTGTGCCGAATTCCCCCGCGCTCTGCTGTTGTTAATGGCGGGTGAGGCCGTCAGGCAGCAATTAAACGGTGTCACGAAAAGCCGAGCGCTCACGTCTCAAGGTCCCCGAGTCCCCCTGGGGAGGCCTGGGGGGCAGGCGCTGCTCCCATCCTCCCCGGGTCTGGTCTGAGGACAGCGGAGGAGCTTTTCCAAGAAGGTTTGCACTCAGCATACACAGAAACTCCCAAACGTGGGATTACGGCGCATAAATCTGCACCAAATCCCTTCTGCAGCCTTTGAACGCGTGGCTTTCGGAGGGGGCGCTCCCTGTGCTGGCTGCGGCCGTGGCTTTGGGACACAC
>NW_010207211.1:1581-1899 GCF_000695765.1 Mesitornis unicolor
AGGGCAGAGGAAGGCGGGGAGAGCTCCAGCCCCATCACCACACATCAGCAACACAACTGGGGTGGCCCCGGTCCAACCGTGCAGGGGTCCCATCCTGCCCAGCACCCCCAGGAGGTTGCGGCAGCACCAGGGCGCCCCAGCACCCACATCCCATATCCAGCCCCTGCTGCGGGAGGGAAAACACCCTTAAATACCACCCTAAAACACAGAAACTTCATCTCTGAAGACTTTTCATGACCACAGCCTTCGTAATTGGCTATTTGCTCCCAAAACCGATATGCTTGAGCGGTATTTCATGCTGAGAAATGCAATAGCAGA
>NW_010207211.1:2328-5063 GCF_000695765.1 Mesitornis unicolor
AGCCCCCCCCAGCTCCTGGGGGGCAGAACCACTCCATCCCATCACGCAGGGTCGGATGCCACAGGACCCACGCGCTCTCCTAACCCCGCACCCGGGGCCTGGCTCTGTCGGTTGTTGTCCCGGGTAACGCTCACCACGCTGGTTTATTTATGGGGCCCCTCTCCGGGAAGGTGTTTTTCAGGGCTGGTGAATAAAACATGGGGCTGTGCTGCTCGTCAGAGCGAGCGAGCGCGGCTCCTGCGCTGTCAGCCTGAGAAACGGCCTCCAGCGTCCTCCAACGCCGCGCTTCGGGGGAAATTTATCTGTATTTGGGTTCGCGCCGGCCGCCAGATGCGGATTCTTTCCCCTTGGGAATAAATGAAGCCGCAGATCCATGGCAGGGGTGGGAGCACAGACCCCCGGCCTTGAGGAACAGCACAGGATGGGGACCCCAGGACTGAGCGCCTCCCCAGTACTGCGCCATGGGGCAAACCCTCCCCTCCATCAATTTGGGAACGCCTGGCCGCGACCCAGAGCTCCCATTAACAAATCAAACCATGAAAAACCAACAGGAGCGGCCAGGAGGGTTCTCTCCATCATCCGCTAATTTATGGGGTTGCCGGTGTCAGCCGTTTAAAAGAGGCAAAATTCCATCAAAGCGCCGCTAAAACCCGGCGCCGCGCACTTAAAACCGTCACAAACGCTCAGCCGAAACGACTGCTCGGGATATTGTTTCTTGATGTTTAATTATTAATATCCCGGGCAAACTAGTTAAATTCTACTGGAGAGAAGAAGCAATCGGAGCTAAAAAATCAGCTGAAGGAGCATCGTAAATCACCCTGGGGAGTGTTTTGCTGGAGTCCCATGGAGCCGCTTGTGCCCAAAAGGAGGAGAGGGGCTGCTGGGGAGCTCGGAGGGGTGCGAGGGGACACGGGGACATGGGATGGCTGTGGGGCATCGTCAGAGCACCCCGGATCTGGGGATGGGGTGGGCACAGGGACCGGGGCAGCGGCTCTGTTCATCACGGGGGTGGCTGCGGCTCTGACCCCGGTTGGTTTTGGCATCGGCTCTCCCGTGTGGCGCATACCACGGCTGCACCCGGTCCATACGGTTGTCAACACATCACTGACACCGACAGAGGCGGCTCAGCACCCTTGGGACCAGGAAACCTCCTCAACACGGGGGTTTGTCAACCCTAGGGCTTCCCTTGGTGGAGGAGGATGGGGCCAGAGATCACTTGTGGGTCGGACACCCATCAATCCCAATGGGGTGCCTCCACAGCCACCAGCAGACGTTGATGCTGAGCCGCTCTCCATCACCTCCAAAAGGCCATGGAGGAGAGGAAAGGTGCCCCAAGGACCAGAGGAAACCCAGCATCGCCCCCATCCCGAAACAGGGCAAACCCCTGCCCTCTCCCACCCACCCCCCGCCGCTCAGCCAGGAGGGCACGGAGCCCCCAGCCCCACAGCCCCCAGTGCCTCTGCACATTCTGGGTTCAAATCTACTCTTTTCCACTCTTCTTTTTCCAGTTTCCAATTCCTTTCCCAATTCGCTTTCAGAAATCCCCCCAGATCCCCACAGCGCAGCTCGGGGGGGGACACTGAGCCAACCTCCAGGATCCCATCGGCTCCAAACCCCACACACGGATCCTCCCCGATCCCAGCTCCCCACAGCTCCTCTCCCCCCCTCCTCTTTCCTTGCAGTTTTGTTTCACTTATCCAGCAGAAAATAAAAGCCGAGGCTTCTCGCTGCTTCATCTCGATCCAGCCGGTTTTATAGCTCGCAAATGCATGCGCGGTTTTCTCCGCTTCTTTATTTGTTCATTAAGGCTTCAATAAAAATGTTATAAAAACGCCCTTTTCTCCCCCTGTTAATTGCAGCTTCTGCTTTAACACGCGAGTTGTGCCAGCTCTCCTCAGCGGCTCCCCAAAGCCTCTCTGTAAATAATGCAGCCACCCCGGCCCAAAGTGCTGCTGCTACGCAGCGACACCTCCATCACCCCCAAAACGCATCCCTCAATGGGGACCCTCTGAGCAGTGGGGCAGGGCCCAGCCCCCAGCATCCCAGTCCAGCCCCATCACACTCAGAACTCTCCTCACCTTCCCAGGGCCCAGAGCGAGAACCAGGGGTGCCCTCCATCCCCCCCAAACCTGAGGGCATCCTCCACACCCCCCCATGGCAGCAGAGCCTGCACGGGGGCTGGGGACACAGCGGTGCTCAAGGGACACGAGTGTCCCCCAGCAGGGACCTATGGGAATCCAATGAAATACACAGGGCACAGCCATCAGACAGGGGAAAACAAAGCTGTTGGAGACTTAAACTCATTAAACAGCTGCGATAGTGCTTTGTTTTATTGGCACAGTTAATTCAGACTTAATTCCAGCTCCGACAGGAGCCCCTGCGGCACCCAGGTCAAGCGCAGGTAAATGGGTGGCACTTGGTGCTGAGATAACGGCACCCAAAAACCCCGGCATGGCCACACGTGAAGAAATATAAGAGAAAATATACCCAGTGAAGGATGGATTTTCTATGTTATAGTATGTGATAACCCTCAAAAATAGGATTCAAAGGGACAGGGGATGCGCTGGTGATGGGGATTAATGATGGGGACGCATGTGGCCTACACCTGCAACCTCCACTATTCCCAGCGTGAGGAGGATGAGGAAGGCGAGGGGCACACAGGGACTGCAGGCTGGGGCAGCAGCAGCACATCAGCGGGGCGGGGGCTCCGCAAAGACCAATTCAGTAACCGGCAG
>NW_010207211.1:5183-5825 GCF_000695765.1 Mesitornis unicolor
GCAGGAAAGTCAGCTTTCTGCTTGCTAATTCTGGATGATCGAACTGCGCAACGCTCGAGGTTTCTTTATGCCATCGTTTTTCGCTCTCGAAAAGAAATCCAGGAAAACGCCGGGCTCTGGTGGCAAACGCCTGTATCGGTGCCTCGCGTTGCTCTGGAACCGCAGCGCGATCCATCAGCGTCGGGGTCCCCGGAGCAAGGGAAATCAAAGCGTGATGAGTAAAGCGCGACTTTAGGACCTGGGCAGTCGGACAGCACAGGGCTGAGCCTCCCTCTGCGGAGGGAGGCAACGATGCTGCCCCTCGTGAAGTCAATGCTGGCCCAGCTCCGCTGCCAAAACGCCTCTGCTCAATTAGGGGAGAGCAAACGAGGAGGGAGCCAGGGTGGAAATGCTGAACGCTGCGAGCGTGGGGCGGCTGCACCCCAATCGTGGGGAGTCCCCGGCTGCAACCCCAGTGTGCCAGCCCTGGGATGAAGGATGCTCGCACCCCTCCTCATCCTCCACCCTGGGTCTGGGGGCCGAGCACTCACCCAGGCGGGTGCAGGACCTGTGTCTCAGCGCAGAGATGATGCTGTGGTACCTGACTCAGCCGCAGCATCGGCTCCGCAGCCAAAATCCCACTTTCACCCACCCTCGGGCTCA
>NW_010207211.1:5856-6471 GCF_000695765.1 Mesitornis unicolor
CCATTTACACCAGCCCTGGTGCTCAATCCCATCCCATTCCCATGAGGCACAAGGCTCTGTCAGCCCCCACTGAGGAAGAGGACCTGGGCTGCCCCAGTGCGACCAGCCAAGGGCCTTGCACCGAGCTCAGCCACCACGAACAGGAATTAAAGCGGAGAGCATGGGAATTAAACCCATCCTGCACGGCCAAGTCCATCGCCCTCAGAGCCTGGGCTGGCAAATGAAGCAGTAACAGCAAACCTCCCCTGGCTCCATCCAGCCTGAGAATATGGGATCAGAGCAGCCCAAATCCCCGCTGCCAGCACTCCCAGCATCGCTGCTGGTGCTGGGCATGGGCAGGGGGACAGGGCCACGGGCAGGGGGATAGGGACACGATGCCCTGGCTGCGGCACGGAGCCCTCCCTCCCTCCCTCTCTCCCACGGTTGCTCCTTTCCCCGCTCCCGCCCGAGGCGTTTGTTATTCCTGCGGTTTTTCAGCTCTGTCACATCCCACCGAGCTCTTCTTCAGCACCAGCTCTAAATCCACCGCCCCGACCGCGGGATTGCACCCGGCGGGGAGGGATTTCGGCGTCTCAGCTCCGCGGCAGCGATCAGCCCCTGCCGGATCGGCGAGGG
>NW_010207212.1:0-271 GCF_000695765.1 Mesitornis unicolor
CTCTGGGCAGCGTGGGGCAATGGGGAAGGGCTGGGGATGGCGTGGGGGCAATGAGGACAGCGCAGGGGCGATGGGAACAGCGTGGGGCCAGTGTTTTGGCTCCCAGCAGCCCTCCTACCCACCCCACTGCCAGCAGGTTCCTGCCGTCCCCCCGCAATGGGCTGGAGGAGAATTACTGCCGAAACCCCGACCGGGACAAGCGGGGCCCGTGGTGTTACACCATCAACCCCAACGTCCGGCACCAGAGCCGCGGCATCAAGAAGTGTGAGGA
>NW_010207213.1:0-652 GCF_000695765.1 Mesitornis unicolor
GGTATCCATGGACAACCGCTGGTCCATATCATATGAACAGACCAGGAAACTATCAACTAACAACAATGATGGATCCAGACATGCTATCAACAAAAGAACAATCACGACGAGTATCAGGAAACAACGTCTTAGACCAAACAAATGATTACACAGTACCTAACTTCGCCAGCATACCAATCGTAGGCATGGGATGGTTTTGGAAAGAAATGCAACAATCACTAATCAGAGGATTAAACGAACCAGAAGCCAAAGCAGATCTAAACTACTGTGGTACCGAATGGGAAAAATATAAATATCCACCAACACAATGCTTCATCAAAATGATACCATTATTCGCACCTAACGGATCACATATTGACTGCACCGCCAACGTAACATGCCAAATTAAACTGCACCTAAAATGTAAAAAACGACGCTCAGCAATATACTGTCCAACATGGGGACCATTCTCCTGGCGAAATGTATATTCAGCAAAATCACTCGCAACATGCTTCCAACCAGCAATGGTTCGATACAGAACAGCAGGAGCGCGAAGAACATGGCAAAATATAATCAACAACGGTGGAGCAAATGCAGGAGCAACATCAGGACACTGGCGCGAAGACCCATACAACACAACGAAAATATCTGCAGGAACAGGAATTGGAGGAAC
>NW_010207214.1:0-438 GCF_000695765.1 Mesitornis unicolor
TCCTTCCTTCCAGTCTCCTTTGGTAGCTGGTGAGTGGCTTGCACATGGTGCAGCGCTGGTCCTCCCTGCCCAGGGCTGTGTCATTGTCCCCAAAAGCGGGACTGTGTGTCCACAGAGGGAGACAAGACCCCCCCCAGCAGTGCCTAGGATCAGGAGCTGCCCACCAGCCTGGAATGCTCCAGACATGGGGCATCGGGGGCTGTATTGGGGAGCAGGAGGCGGCTCTTCCCCCAGATGCCTGGGAGCTGACATCGTCTTTGGCAGCACCACAGCCACCCACATTCATCACCCCGCATCCGCCTGCATCCTTCAAGGAGCAGAATCCAGCCCGATGCTGGACCGAGAGGCAAAAAACAGCTTTGGGTTATTTAAACAGGACCAGGGCAATGCATCGACCCAATACGGTGTTGAGGAAAGGCTGAGTCCAGAGGGGGAAAT
>NW_010207214.1:481-792 GCF_000695765.1 Mesitornis unicolor
CCCCCCCCGGCAGCAGGTACCGCTGCCCTTGCCCCACCACTGCTCACCTACTCACTGCTCATCTAGAGCAGCACTGGGGGAAATGGGGAGACCTCTTGGTCCCCTGCCCCGCTCCCCTCCTCAGCCCCAGCCCCTGCCGAGCCCTCTTGCTGCCCCGACTCCCTCCCACTTTGATCTCCTCCGAAAGCGGGGGCCGGTATCACCAAAGCAGGGGCTGGTAACGCCGCAGGCGCCGGGTGTCAGACAGGTTCAGCCACACATTTCTGGCTAATGAGAAATTTCCTCTCTGGGTTTTTTTTTAGCTCCGGTAT
>NW_010207214.1:923-3639 GCF_000695765.1 Mesitornis unicolor
TGACAAGGAGCCCGGCAAAACCAAAACTGGGATGCCCCATCCTGGTGCAAAAGCCAGATGCTCGAGAGTGATGCCCTGGGTGGGGGATACGGGTGCTGTACCCACTGCCCTGGTTTGTGCTGGGGGAAACCACAGCTCCGGGCATCTGTGGGAGATCAAAGGGACTCATTTCGAGCCATTAGTGGGTTTCCTCGCTAATGAGCCTGTGTAGGAAGCAAGGGGGACAAAGGCCACCAAACTGGGACAGTGGAGGGGGCAAGCACCTCCTTCCAGCATAACACATGAAGGGACTCACCACCCACCCACCCTGGTCCCCTATGGGGTCCTGCCTGCTCTTGGGGCTCCCTGGTCAGCCCCACTGACACCCAGCACACCCCTGCCACCCCAGGAGCCCCATGTTTGCGCCTCATGCCACTGCCCCCTGGGCTTGCTCAACCTCTGCAGGTGTCCCCTGTGCCACCATCCTCATCGTCACCCAGGACTGCACCCCAGGAGGACAAAGCTGAAACCATGACCCATCCCAGGGGTGGTGAGTCAGGCTGTGCTGGAAAGCACCTTCCAGCACTGTCCCCATCCCTGTCCCTGTCCCCATCCTCACAGGGGCTGTCCCAGCCATGCTGTGGTCCCAGTCCGTGTCCCCTTGTCCCCAGGCACCGGGCAGGGGACGGGGTACACCAGCACCAGGGGCTCCTGTTCACACGCTCCCAGCGGGTGGGCGGTGGGTGATGGACGAGGCAAGTCTCAGCCTCCACGCAGGGATAATCCCATCCCTGCCAGGGATTGATCCCACGCCAGGGCTGACGTCACCCCCCAAGACCCCGGCCAAGGAGGCCTCGCTGTTCCTCCCGGCTTTTCCCAGCGACGAGGGGGCTTCGGGCCCCTCGCCCCGGGCTGCAAGCAGGTGGATTTACGACCGCAGCCATGCTCCGGCATCCAGGGGACACGGAGAGGCAACAGGGCCTTTATGGCTTTAATACACCTTTCTGACAGCAAAGTTTAAATGGCCTCGTAAACCCCCTCCCCATCACCCACCCCCAGCAGAAGGCGGTGGTTTATTAGGGCTGTAACTCTTCTCTTGGCATTTCATCAGTGTCCTTTTAATCTGCACTTGTGTTTTTTTATTTCTGCTTAATACCGGCAGCTGTGAATGCTGTTAAGGATGGCCTTGTGCAGGGACCCTCCAGAGGGGGACGGGGCATGGGGCAGGGATGTGATGGAGCAGGGATGTAATGGGGCAGGGATGCGATGGAACAGGGGATTCCAGTGTCTGGGACAACACCATCCCTATCAAGGGGTCACACCGGTGAAGAAATGCCAAATTTTTCTGCTCCAAGCACATCCAGGCCCAGGCAGGATGCGGCCAGAGTGCAAGGAAAGCCCTCCCAGGAAACCTTGGGATTTCAGCAGCAGAGCGGGCCCAGAGCTAATCCTTTGTGCCAGGCTTTTCACTTTCATCTCATTAACTCCCGCTCTTTGTGCCGCTGCCCTCGCGGTTTTTCTGGCGGGGAGATAAAGTCCCCACACTCAGCACGGCGAATCCTCCTCACCCGCTTGCCCGATGCTCCCGGTCGTGCTGACGCTGGCAGGCAGCTTCCATCCAATTACAGGAGGGTGAAGCTCATTTTAATTGCATAGAGCAACTGGGATTACGCAGACTTTATCTCCTAATTCCCTCTTTATCTCTTAACTTCACACTCGCCGCTCGCACTGAAGGCAGGACAGCTTGTGCCAGCGTTTGCAGTTTCTGGAGTAGCCTTTCTTTTCTCTCCAGGTACCAATAGCACCCATGGGTGCCTCTACTCCCATGAAGAGCTGCCCCATCACTCCTCCGCACACGGCTCTGCCCTTCCCACCCGTATTTATCGAATCCCTCAGTGCCCAGGGTGGTTTGGGCATCCAGCAACACCCACTTCTGCGTGCAGACATATCCACCCTGACCCAGAACGAGCTCTTGAGATAACGAGAGAGATGGGGGCTGCCTGGCCAGGGGCACTTGGCGGGCTCAGCCCCGATAAGAAGCCAGGAGCTGGTCCTCTCTCCCTGCAGTGATATTTCCCCATTGGTTTGATGTTCCCTGGCATCACAAAAAGCCAGGCTCACCCATGCTGCAGGTGGGTAAACTGAGGCAGCAGCGCAGGGGACAGGTGCCCAGCTTAGCAAGCTCTGCATCAGCACAGCCGGGTGCTAATTAGCCGCCATTAGCACACGCTAATTAATCTAATTCCGATGACCCACAATTCCACAGCGTGAGAGCTGCTCTTCACCGTGCGCGGCTCTGCCCACGCCATGGCCCGTGGCAGCAGGGAGGGGACAGCCCAGGGACCCACCGATGCCAGTGCTGGTGCCACCCTGCAGACGTGACCTCCCGGGGCTCAGCCCTGCGTGGCCGATCAGGCATTTCAGGTGCCGGGATAGCAGCACTAAACCTGTCGGCTTTAACTGCAGGAGTGCCCCAAGCGCCTGTCCCCTTGCCCCCCACCATGCACTGGGGGCCCTGCGTGCTTGGGGGGCCTGGATGATTCGATATGGGGGGGCTACGGCAGCGAAAGGGTGTCTCTTAATCCGGCGGCAGCTGCAGGGCCCGGGCTTGCTTGTTCAAGGGATATGACAGCTCGGTCAACAATCCCCCGGCCCGTTTCGGGGGGGATTAGCAGCCCCCCGGCGAGGGAAGGGGCCCACATGAATATTGGGCGGGTGGGAACGTGGCCTCGTGGAA
>NW_010207215.1:0-1567 GCF_000695765.1 Mesitornis unicolor
TAATGAAATATGTCATTAAATAAAAATACAATATCTAATAAAATAAAAAATATAAAATATAAAGTAAAAAACTAAAATAAGGGCAATAAGGGACTCCACTTTGTTGCACTTCAGCCTGATCCGCCCAAGCATTTCCTTTTCCAGTCACGGGAGGAAAATGTTGGTGCTCCAGCGTGGCCAGGTTATTCCATCACTGAGCACCCATCACATGCTAAAGCCGCAAGCAAAATATTCAGCCATCAGGGTTTCCATCGGCAGGGGGTGGGACTATGCAGACACTGAATTTCTGCTATAAAAAAGCTCGTCCTTTTTTCTTTTTGGCCGATGTATTTGGAAAGCCGCGTTTGAGAGACAGCGGCGTTCAACTGATCCGAAAAAATGGGTCCCGTAGGGCAGCGGGGTTTGGTTTGGGGCATCTCTGCATCAGTTGGAGAGCAGGTAAAGAGATGGAAAATAAAATAATCTGCTGTTATAATGTGATTTAATGAAGCGTGGCTGTTATTTCTAGGTGCGTGTTGTTTTACCCTAAATTGTACATGTATGTGACTTGTCTCTATGAAGCTCATACCACAGTTTGGGATTAAAAATATGGGTTTGTATTTGTGCTTTGGGGGATTGTGGTCCAGAATGTACAGAGGAAAAATAACCCAAGGACCAGGAAGCACAGAAAACTAGGGAAGTATTAAAATATTAGGAAAATATTGATATTTTAAATATAATATTAGGAATGTGTTTTAAATATTGGGAAAATATCAGTATTTTAAATATAATATTAGGAAAGTATTTAAAATATTAGGAAAATATCGGTATTTTAAATATAAGGAACCTTTGAACGGTTCTTTGTTTTAGAGAAATCAATTTGTTGCGGTGTGGTAACTGATTACTCAAAATATAAGACTGAAATGTAAAACAAAGCAGTAGTGCCTATGTGTTGGTACATTAAACTGATTCCTGATGGAGATGCTGGCGATGCTGTTTTAAACCGGTTTCATCAGAAAGGGTTATGGGGAGGAAGTGAGGTTTGGCTGGTTTGGTTTCATATCCTCCGTAGCCAAAAGTGTCATTTCAGTAATTTTTGGGTCTTTCTGTGTCTGACAGGACCTAAAATTGTGTGTTTATGTTTCTGTAGCTGAAGGGAATCTGAGCTCATCTGGAGCTCTTATAGCTCTCGTATTAAAAAGTTACTGTTTAATCAGCTCTGTCGTACTGGCGGGGTGTTTTAATTGTGTCAGAAGAACTAATGGGAGCACATGATGATAAAAATCTGCCTCAATAATTGCACTTCTAGTGAAAATTTCAAATATTTTTCCATATGAGAAGAAAATCTGTGTTCTGAAATGAGCCTGGAGGCGTACGGTAGCCATGTGTGGGTGCTGGGTTCTGCGGGTAAGTGGAGGGGGGTGAATTTTGGAATTAATAATAACAACAGTAATAAGAATTACCATTATTTAGTTGTAATCATTGCTATGTTAATATGTCTAATATAATATATTAATATATTTGTTAATATAATGAATTATATAGTTAATACAGTGATAATGTTTAATATATAATATGCAATACCTAA
>NW_010207216.1:0-204 GCF_000695765.1 Mesitornis unicolor
CCCCGCCGGGACTGCTCCCTCAGCCGCCTCCTGCGCCGCCTGCTCTCCGCCCGCCGCTCCCTCGAAATCTGCCTCTTCGCCTTTTCCAGCCCGCAGCTGAGCCACGCCGTCCAGCTCCTCCACCGCCGCGGTGTCCGCGGCCGCATCGTCACGGACGCGCAGTACATGGGACTCCAGGGTTCCCAGATCGGCCACCTCCGGCAG
>NW_010207216.1:319-5977 GCF_000695765.1 Mesitornis unicolor
GACCGGGGCTGGCTGGGGCCTGGAGGGGGGCAGCTGGGGCTCCCGCTGAGGAGGTGGTTGTGTCTTTGTAGGGATCCAGGTGCGCCACGACCAGGAGAGCGGGTACATGCACCACAAGTTTGCCATCGTGGACAGGAGGATGCTCATCACGGGTTCCCTCAACTGGACCACCGAAGCGATCCAGCAGAACCGGGAGAACGTGCTGGTGGTGGAGGACGCAGAGTACGTGAAAGCTGGGGCTCCCGCTGAGGAGGTGGTTGTGTCTTTGTAGGGATCCAGGTGCGCCACGACCAGGAGAGCGGGTACATGCACCACAAGTTTGCCATCGTGGACAGGAGGATGCTCATCACGGGTTCCCTCAACTGGACCACCGAAGCGATCCAGCAGAACCGGGAGAACGTGCTGGTGGTGGAGGACGCAGAGTACGTGAAACCTTTTCTGGATGAGTTTGAAAGGATTTGGGAAGAGTACAATCCCACCAACTACACCTTTTTTCCCAAAGTCAATAAATGATTGAGCTGCCTCACAGGGCTGGTGGAGTACTGACCAGATGGCACTCATGGACTTTATTGTGGTGTACAGACATCACTGTATTATCTGTCTCTGGTGTCATTTAGGTAAGCTCCTCCACAGAGGCTCTCTACCCTCCCCATGTCCCTTGCCCCTTGTCCCCATGTTCCTGTGCCAAAGGGAACAACCCAGCTGTTTGGTACGTTGTTTTGTGAAGATAGCTGCAAATAGGGCTGCATTGATAGAGCTTAAAACTACAGGCAGGCTTGTTGCTGTCCCTTGATGCAGATAATGTGTGTTCATACAGTGCTGGGTAGGTGTTTCAATGGTGAGATGCACATTTTCCCAGCTTGGGATGCTGCAGAACGGGATTGTGGCCCAGTGGTTCCTCAGTAATGCTAAAGAGTTGAGGGCTACAGCAAAGCCAGAGTTGGTATAGAGCGATTAAGCACCACAGTTACATTTCTTGTTGGCATTAATTGTTATGTTCTTTGGGATCAGTCTTGTCTTGAGAGCAGGCACAGTTGGAGACACCAACTTCAGAGCAGTGGAAGGAAACCCCAGGTCACTGAGGTGGGGACACCGCGTCCTGGTCTGGGTCGGTGGCTTTGACCGCCCGTGTTGGCAGCTTCAGGGTGGGGACAGTGAGTGAGGAGCAAAAAGGGGATTTCAAATCCCTGTCCTGCAGTTCAGGGTGGAACAAAATGGGTGCAAACTTAGGAATTTCAAAACTCTCAGTAACAGCTGTGTAAGAATTACTTTATATTGAGTATAAAGTGCCTCAAAGTCTGTCAACTTGAAAGAAAGTTCCAGTGTTTTGTTACCAGTTTTGCTTGATGCCGCAGCGCTGCGATTGGTGCTGTTAAATAAACCGTTCTCACAGAAAAGCTCCCATCAGCCCCTGGTTTCTGTGCTCCCGGCAGCCCTTGTGGGTTGGTTGTTCCAGGGATCTGCATCATTAAAAAATCCCTGTAGATCCTTGGGTGTTATTTAGGATACAGGGAACAGCATCAGCAGACTGCAGGGTTGTTATACACCGTTTGAAAAAGTTGTTGTGGGCCTGGGGAAGGGGGGAAAAGAACCCCTGCATTGCTGTTATGTGTGGTGTAGGACTGTGGAAGAAGGTGGGAAATTAATTCTGCAGTAAATCCCGTTCAGCATCATTAGTTTTACATTACTTTAAATGTTATTGCTATTAAAGTGCTACCTGTTGCTTTTTTCTTTGTTGTGAAGTGTGACTATAAAAGCAGACAGCTTGGGTTCAGGCTCTGGCCTCTGCTCCTTCCTGTATCGTCGTCTTTGGAAAGAAACACCACACGGCATGCAAAGGGTGGTGCAAAAATAGTTTATTACGGCATAGTTAATGTAAAGTTTGTTAATTAAATTTACAAATTAAAAATTATCAGCTACATCCATGGGAACCTAGCGTGTCACACAGGATTTTGTAAGGAATAAATACTGTGAGGAAAAGTGATGTTTCTACTGCAGTGAGCGGCTCTTGAAGAAGCACTGGGATAAACTGGAGTGGAAAAGCAAAGGGAAGGAGAGAGGAACTCATAGAGGCTGAGAAAAGGGAGCCTCCAACCCCCATTCCCCTTTGCAGAGGGAAAATACCACGTGAGAGATGTCCCTTGCTGGACTAATCTGTGTGGAAACTAATATGTGTGGAAAATGCACCTTGAAAGAGGCCGTTCCACCCTACAGATGGACAGGGCTGGATGCCGTCTGTGCGTCCTTTTATCCTGCGTTCGAGCCACAGGGATCTCCAGCACTGGGGAGGCTGCAGCGCCCCAGCACCACTGACCCCATCGCCAGATGGAGGGCACCGAGACCAGGAAACGACTCCTGCATCCTCACAGTTCCTCCAGGTCGCTCCAGAGCACAAGTGGGTGTGGGTTCAACCCTGCCCGAGCTCCCCTCGGTTACAGGTCAGGTGCTGATTAAAGCAGAGCTCAGGCAGAACCAAGTGGAGGAGGACGACCGACCATCGCTACCTGACCAGATACCACCCAGACTCACAGAACGTCCCATTTTCTCCCTAAAACTTCATCCTTCCAAAGAAACGATTCTTTAAAACCATCCAGAGCTCCAGGTCCTGGACATGGGTCAAAGATGGCACATTCCTGTCTGCTTCCTACTTACCAGGCCTCAGTATTTTACACCACCTTTTGCTGTGTCCTCATCAGTCCTGCACACAGGCAGCGTGTGATGAACGTGTGAAGGAATTAATGATAATTGCACTCATTTAGGAGCTGATGGCCGGTGGGGTTGGCTCCGTTAGTACCAACTTGTTGCTGTCCCGGATTCTGCTGGTAAATCCACACCCTCGGGGTCTGGTTTGTACCACGGGATCGTGTAAATCCCACTCAGTAGCAACTGTGTTGTACTGAAGGCGATGTCTGAATGGTTATGTACTGCACGTACGTACTCTGAAACAGCCTGCACAGGACAGGGATCTTGGAAGGTAAAGGTATTCAGCAGAAAAGGTTTGGAAAGGTGTTTATGACAGTCATTAAAAGCAAATAAATCATTTGATGAGGGCAGATGGGGTGGGTTGGACCCTCCTCTGCCAGCCCCCGCGTGGGACATCTGCGTTAGAACAAGATTTAAACAAATTAAAACCACGGCTTAGTCACAAAAGAGAACCCTCCACCAATGCCAGTAATAAATGTTTACAGGGCGTGCTTTGAACGCTATGCAGGTTTTAAATTGCTTTTTTTAAAAGAGGAGGATAACAAAGCTTTTTTTTTCTTTTTCTAAAAAAGGAAAAATCACAGAGGAAAGGCGAGCTACACCGAGCACACGTGGGCTTAAATGCTCACACCAAGCAAGTGCTGTATCCGAACCATGGGAAATGCAAAGGCCGAGTGGAAGTGCAGTGGAGTTGGTACAGAAGTGGCACAGCTACGGGGCTGGGGACAGCACCATCAACGCAGTCTGGTCACCGTCTGGTACAGATGGAAAAAAAGAGACTTTGCTGCTTTGCAAGTCAGCACACAATTCGAGTTTTGGAGCAAATGAACACAATTTGCTGCTGCTTTTTATACGCAGGCAAAGAAATAGCGCATTTAAAGAAGAAACCAATTTGTTTCAGAGGAGACGGTGCAAAGAATAGGAATATTTTAGGCAGAAGAAAACCTGTGTGGAGCCAGGTGCGCTTGACTTTTCCTAATCCTCCCATTTCCACACTATCAACAGTGCAGAATTGTGTCAGACTGCCACATCTCATGTGTTACGCTGCGTGGGTTTGAGTTTGGCTGTTTGTTGGTGCTGCGGGTTCTCTGTCTTTAAAGGCAGGTCGTGTCCTGCCGCTTGCTTTGGGGGATGCTGATGGCATCACCAGGCTGCAAGGGGGCAGAGCCCACAGTGCTGAGCCCAGCCTGCACCAGTTCACGTCACCATCTGCACATCACAGCATCTTCTCTCCTCTTCCTCATCCTCTTCTCTGAGACCCCAACGACTCACAGCCATCACCGTAAGAGACTCAGCACTCCCACCTGGAAATGCGCTGCCCCGCGGGGTGAGGAGGATCCACCGATGCCCAGAGGCCACATCTGCACAGCAAAGCCACGTTCTCCACTTTAATCTTCCACTCCTCAGTGGAAAGCGGCCGCTCCTCCAAGCTACAGCAAACGAAACCACCACTGTGGTCATAAACAACCCCTTTGCTCAGCAATAACTGTTTGAAACCCACGAAGTCCAGCAATGAGATTAATGGCCTTGGCTCGCCAGGCATCGCTGTGCTCCTGCCATCTAACACATTTTATTTCAACCATACCTGTACTTAGTGCCAAGGTTTTTCCTGGCAAACCTGCTCGCTTTGCTTTTCCCAGCTGTTTGAAGGTGCAGAGAAGGTGGCCACGATGTATTAAATACAAGTTTCCTGATAGCAAACCTCTGCACAGCTGAGCCCTGGGTCTGATCTGCTCAGCAAACCTCAATTCAAATCTTTTTGTGGGTGTTTTATGAAAGGTGGGGACACAAAGACTGATGTTTTCTGTACAATATGGGAAAAATAAAGGAAAGAGAGGAGAAGAAAATGCAGCTGCATTTTGGCTGATGCTGGATCCCTGCAGTGCCTCACCAGATGCAAACCACCACGTACATTATACCTTGGTTGGAGAATTCACACAAGCACCCAGAAATTACAAACTATTTAGTGTATGGGCACATATATAGAAAAGGAGAGCGAGCCAGACAAGTGTCCCTGGGTAACACACCCCTGACAAATACCAGTATGTTTTTATATGTATATAAACACAAAATCAAGTGCTCTCACTCGCTAGGCTCGATACCCAGCTCCAGGCAGGACACTGCAAGAGAGGATTTCATGGTATGAGCAATCATAGAGCAGAAGTTGTTCTTCATGGAGTCTCAAGATGCTCAGTGTCATGATCCGGTGTCTGAAAGGGTCCATCTGGTGTCCTCCACACCACGACGTGCCAGTGCGAATAGCGAGGTATGTCACTTTTAGTCCTTATGCTTAAAACAAGTGCTCCTGAGCAAATGAAGCGTGCAAAGGAAAGGCAGGATTTGCTGGGGAAGTAAGAAAGGTCCGGGGCCACGTGGTGAGAAGGAGACCAGCGTGTGTACTGCTTGGCGGCCAAAAAGGACAAAGTCCCACCACACACATCACGAGAGGAGGAGGATGGCATCCTGGAGCCAGCAGTGTCTTGTAAGGGAAGAGCAGTGACAATGACGGGACCAACCCTGTCCTAATGCTGCGTCCCAAGCCAAAAAGACCGCAGGGCACAAAGCTGCTGGAGAGCAGAGCTCACCATGCACGGACAGAGAGCAGCCAGGGTGAAATCTAAGGGTTATCCCTGCTGAGAGTGGCACCAGTGACTTTGGATGGGACTTCCTGGACTGGAAGTATCCATCCTGACAGGGTCAGATACAAATGCAGTGGGTACAGGCACCTTCCTACCCGAACAGCCCAGATTTAGATGAACCTGGGCTCCAGCACTGCTGGTTCTGCAACCTGCACCTCTTGGCAGGCGCTGCTGTCCCTGCTTTAACTTAAAGACCGCCTTTAAGCACTTATAGATGCCACTAAAGTGTCACCTTCCCATCCGCTGTGAGCATGGGGACCCTCACCCAGCTGCGTGGCTACACCAGAGACCTGGACCTCGGTCAAGGGCAGGGAAA
>NW_010207216.1:5999-11981 GCF_000695765.1 Mesitornis unicolor
GACAAAGGGCCCTCTTCTTCCAGGAGTGGATTTCTAAGCACAGCACACGCAGAGCTGACCTGGAGAAGGCTGAATTTGGGAAGGGCTACACCAAGGGAGAGCTGCATCTGGGTCTCCTCAGCTGGACCGGGAGCTGGACCCCACACCATGGCTATAAAAAGCCGCTGCTAAGCATTACCAGCATCCATGGGTGTATCAGTCTGTGCTTTGGGTGGCCAGCAGCTGGCTCAGCGTGGTGAAAGCAGGTATTTCCACAGCCCCAGGACAGCACTATGGCCCCCCATTTCCACTTACGGGCTTCCCATTTTGGCTCCCATCATGGAGCTGATGGAGGGGAGGGCGTTTTGGGCACAGGCCCCGTTCCCCTGCAGTGGGATGGGAGAACTACGGCGGCTGAAAACGAACACAACGCGAGGAGCCGCACCGAGACCCCTGGGAGCGGCCGATGGCCGAACCAAGAGCTGGTCCAGGGGGGATCACAGCTGGGAAGGCTCCCAGTTCTCCAATGCTCAGATCTGGTGAGCTCAAATTAGGGTGAGTGGCTGCACATCACAACATCTTAGAGGTCACACACCTGCTGACAAGGGAAAAGCCTTTCCATCCCAGCAGCCGAGCATCTTTCTTACCCTGCTCCCATCTCCAGGACTTCACACACACTCAGATTACAGAGCATCCCAGCAGGAGAGCATCCTTGTACATGCTTTGCCCACTGGCATCTTGGCCAGGGACAGGTGGGGCTCCTACGGGCAGAACTGGACGGCAAGCGCCCCGGGAGCTCTCACGCCATGCGCTGGGCCATGGCAAGGCCACACAAGCAGGATGAAAGCCCGATTTGTGCCGTGGTGGGATGACACCATCTCCTGCTGGGGTCTGGTGGCTGGAACATGGACCTGGTGCTCCGAGATGGGGAGGCAGCGCTGCTTCAGCCCCACTCCTGGCGTCCTTACAGGTGATGTCTCAAAACGCTCTCGTTAGGTTGGGATGAAGCCACCGCGCCGGGGCAGCCTCTGCTGGGATGGTGCTGCCTCCGGTGCTGCATGTCCCTCGCCTCACCTGGGGTTCGTGTCCGTTTATCGGCCTCACGGTGCTAAGCTGCACGCTTTAAACACACAAGCTGTTAGGACTGAGAAGGCCTGAAGCACGTACTGGTTTTGAGACCTTTATTTCAGGAAAAGATTAAAGAATTAATTAAAATAGGAGCTGCCCTGCTGACAAGAAGAGTTGAATTCAAGAAGCTGATAAAAAAGGAGCATTATATGCATTGAGCACTGTGCATTTTTCAGTCAATATTGGCTCTACTTTCTACTCTACTTTCCTTTGACTAGGAAAAGGGAGTTTCACATGCGCACAGACCCTGGGATACACGGGACTCAATGAGAGGAAGGGAGTAACAGCAAAAAAAAAAAAAGAGAGTGCTGGGCTTGATCTAACAGAGGCAAGAACGTGATCTTACAGCTCGGCCCCCCAAAACACCGACCCTGACCACCAGCGAGAGGGGAGGCAATGAGACTCCCACGGGGCGGCCTCGATGGTGCACGTGAGCATCCGCAGCTCCCTGTTCGCAACCACCGGGGCGGCCACCAACAACCACCGGGGCGGCCACCAACAACCACCGGGGTGGCCACCAACAACCACCAGGGCGGCCACCAACGCTGGTGGGGCTTCGGCATCGCCTACATTCAGGACACGGCACAGTCACGGGGCAGGAGGATCACTTCTTGCGTCCTTCTCCAGCGAGATGTCAGTGTTGTACCTCCAGGCTGAGGACGCCGGCACCACGGACTTGCGCTCCCCGACAGCTTCCCCCAGGCTTTCCCCCTCCTTGTAGGTGCAAGTAATGCAATCGAGATCAACGGTTCGATCAGGCTCCTGGCGTGCTCTGAGCACTGGGTCTCTTGACAGCAGTAAAAGCTCGGTATGGCCGATACCACCCCAGGCCCTGCTTGCATACCAAAACGGTTTGGTAAGACAGAGCTAGCTTATTCACAGGCTACTGAGCCTTAATACTGACACTTAGTGTAATGGGTTACAGTAAAGGAAGGATTCTCCTACAAAGCGCCGAAGAGAGGGGGGGGAAAAAAAACCCACCACCCCGATCCCTTCCTCTCCCTCTCAGTCTGTGGAGCATCTCACAAGCAGGGAAAGGAGCCGGGGAGGCGAGAGGGGGGCACCGCCACGGCGGCGCCGGGTCCCGTCGGGGGCGTCAAGACGAACGGCACAGCAAGGACAGTCGTGAGGAACGAGAGACGAACGGTGCTGGTGCTGTGCTGCCTCAAGCTGGGAGGTGCGCGTGGTCAAGCGGAGCGGGGAGAACTACTCTGTCTTCAAGTCCCTGGATTCAAAAAGCTTCAGGCGTTCTTGCACGGTCAGGCCTTCCTTCAGGCTCTGGAGAGACAAAGGACAGACAGCGTCGGGCGCACGGGAAGGCTGCGGTGCTCGGGCAAAGGGGACGCGGGCAGCGGGAGAACGGCCTCCGTGGTGGAGAGATTAGTGGGGCATGCTAAGAGAAAACACATGGTTATGGGGGGAGGAATGGTGCCTAGAGAGAGGGTGAGATTGCGGGTGAACCAGGCGACGTAGCGGAAGCGGATGAGGGGCACACACCATGCTGCAAGCGGGATTAGCTCGGCTTGGAAAATGAAACCTTGGAGCCTGCGGAGGTGGTCGGGGCAATTTTAGCAGAGCCTTGGGGCTGACAGCTTGGATCTGCTGTGCTAAAGCTCTGCGCTGCTGAGGACCTGCAGACCGGTCCTCCCCGTGCCACTGCAGCGCCGACTGAACGTGCACCCATCTGGGATGGTCCTGGCTCTGGTCAATGTGCAGGCGTTGCTCAAGGAGCCCTGGAAACCGCAGTTTTTTGCTGCCAGTGACAATCCCACCCTTTCTCTAACCCCAGCCCAGGGGCTCTCCCAAGCCAAAGCTGCCTCTACAGTGCAGGGTTAGACAGGGGACTCGCCAAGTGCTTGCTTCAGCTCTAGCAGGGTCTGATGGCTGATCCAGGTCAGATGCAGCATCCAGATTTCAAGCCGCGACACTCAGCAAGCCGACAGAGAAGCCTGGCAGCTTCAAAAGGCACAGCCCTGTCCACAGAGCCCCTCTATTTATGGGCAGCCACCTCCCTTTTGCTTTAATCTCCCTGACCATGGCACCAGAAGACTCTATGGTCACAGCAGCAGGTCAGGCGTTTGGGCTGGGTTTTCTTCAACGTGTTTATCAAGGCAGGGCTCCACGATAAACCTGCCCCGAGACTGTGCAGATTTCCATGGTTACTGTATAATTTCTTTAAATATTTCTTTAAATATTTCTCCTCCTGCAGGCCCGCACATACAGGACGGCTTTGGGAAGCTGCACAGAAAGGAAAGCACTGAAAAGGCTCGGTTTGAATCTACAAACGCTGGCTATGTGCTTTCTTTTCAACGGGCAGCAGAGCCCCTCAGGACGCGAGTCTCTGCGCACACACTTCCTAAAGGAAGTTTACTTAGGGCCTCCTGAGCGGGGCAGCAACGCCTGCATCCCAGCATGCGCAGCTCATTGCTCATCGGACGGAAGGAGACCACAGAAACCATGAAACTGTGCTGGACGGTGCAGATTCCAGCAAATTCAGCCCATTTGAGTTCATGAAGGGAGAGGAACGCAGGAGGAAATCTGTGATACAGAGATCCTCCCTCAGACCTCTTGCAGGTCTCCAGCTGCCGCGCTGGGGAGCTCCCCTCTCTTCTCTGCCCTCCCTCTCCAGATGCTCTAACCTTGGTCTTTACCACGGGCCAGTAAATTACTTATTGCTCCAGCTAATTGAGGTATCTGGGTCATTAGGATCATTAGGATCGTTTCTCATCAGCTCCCTCCTTGTGCTGGGTGAGCTCGGAGGCCTCAGGCCAGCGTTTGGGATGGAGGGGCAGTGCCGAGGAACGGGGAGCAGTGGGGTGGACACTGGGGAGCTGGAGGAAGCCTGGAGAGCAGCAGGAGGTCATTGGGCAAGGAAAGCTCTATTTTACTCAGGCACAGATCAACCTAAAGCAGCAGCAATTACAGGTAAGGGAAATAAAGGGCAGCCCAGGATATCCCCCCTGCAGCTGAGACAGCGGCCATCATTTTATATGCTTTTGTGGGAAATGCATTGAAAGGCATCACTGCCCCACTCCTCCGCCCGGCAAACAGCAAAAGGGCTGTATCTCCTGAGACCTGGCTGTTGCTGAAGTTTAGTCTGGGGCATGCAGAGCCATTCAAGCATGCACACTCAGCATCCCACGCTCCCAACACAGCAAACAGGAAAACGTGCCCCACCGCGTCCACATCCTCTCCGCGCCGCTTTAGCTGTGTTGGCGAGGGCGGGAGGAGCAGGAAGATGAGAAACCCCAGGGAAGAGCCAGAGAAACTGCATGTCACACAGATCTTGGGTAGGCTGGCTTCTCCCCTTCTCCCTCCCCCACCCCCGTAAAATAATTAGCCGTCAATAAACGAGTGAGTCATTAAGAGAAGAAGGGCTCTGGTTTGCCACGGAGGTGTGAGCAGTGCATGCAAAGTGGGCCGCTCCGCTGGGCTGGTGGGTGCCGGTTCGTTTACCTACGTGGCAGGGAACCTGGACTCGGGTTCATTTCAGTTATCCCATGAGACCTGCTCAATAACGGACTGTTGAAGGAAAAGGCAAAATAAAGAAAAAACAAAACAGAACAAGAAGCTGATGAATCCTGAATGCGTTGGCGGTCGCGCAGCCCCAGCCTCCCCAAGCAGAACCCGTGCTCGTTCTCCTCCTCCTTCCCCATCAAGCAACGCACACGGGGGACCAGGAAATTCAACGGTCTGGGTTGAAGTGGTGAAGGGAAACCCAAAATCAGGTCTGGGCTGCCTCAGAGCTGCTCTCTGTATTTACTCTGTGCAGCGCAGACGCCCCAAAAGCTGATGACCAGAGCTCGGGTGGTGATGGTTTCCCATCGGGAACTGAGCTCGAAGCCTTTTCTCAAAGCCAGACCCCAGCTTCTCGCTCTGCCCAAGCTCCCAACCACTTCAAACACCAGCACGAGACACCAGGTATCCAGTGGTGAGAGGCAAAGCAGGTTTTGCCTGATGTTCCTCACAACTGACCCACGTTTAACCATGACTTCTGAGCAGATTTATTTGCCCTTTTTCATCCCTGTGGTCCCACAGGAACAGCCAGCGTGCAACAGGATGGCAGCCAGCAGGCCAAGGAGATGAACTTGGCACAGCATCACTGGGCTTTGGGACCAACAGCAAGGACAGAATGGCCAGGGGGATACAGGGCCATCTGCACCACGTTAACACACAGCAAAGCGTGTGTTAAACACGCCCAGGAGCAAGGCAGCATTGTTAGACAAAGACCAAAAATGTTGCAGTGATGAACACTTGCAAAACCCACAGCGATGTGCACATCTCCACCTACTGACACCACCTAAATTTCAACTGCAAATACCGGGAGAGTCCTCCTGTGAAAGGCCAAAGAACAGGGTGAGCTTCAGCCTTATTTTGAGCAGGTAACAGCTTCACCCCTCGATCTCAGCAGGGTCAGGAGTGTGTGCCCATGGGGGCAGAGAGCCCTGCCTGGCTGCACAGCCAGGGTTTCACAGTCAAAAGCTCACTTTTCTCCCCATTGCCATCCAGATTAACACTAATGACCTGGAAATTCTCATTTTAATCCTTCTACCGATTTCCCCCCACCTGAGACCCCCCCGTCAGGCACTTCCCTCACACGGGGCAGGAGATCCAAGCTCACCTTTGACCTGATATTCCTTAGTTGCCGGCTAACACTGGATCTGTCTTTCTTCAAGAAATCAGGGTTGCTTTTTGATTTCATTATATCTGGGGAGAAGCAGAAGAAACAGCATCAGCGTGGTGCCCGTGGGCTTCCCGCAGGGAGCAGGGCTGGAGCTGCTCTGCCCTCCCAGCCCCGATGAGCCTGACTTGAGCAGCGCTGCTGAAGGGCAGGGGGGGAATTCTCGGGGGTCTCTGCTGCCCCCCGTTGCGTGC
>NW_010207216.1:12029-17257 GCF_000695765.1 Mesitornis unicolor
CCCAGCCACAGGACTGAAGAAGAAACTGTGATGGGAGGGCAATTCAGGTCCCTGCCATCTGTGATGCAACCGCCTGCAAGAAGCAGCGGTGGGAAGCAGCACGAAATGACAAATAAAGCACCACTAAGCCCCATTTCTGCCCTGCCAGGGTGCACACATTAGCTTGGGAAACCCAGGATTGCTTCGAGGTGCTTGGAGGAGGACTGACCATATCCCGATACAGTGGTGTTCACAGGGGATTTCTCTCCCTGAGCTTCTGTGGCTGCCTTCAGCTGCTCTTTCAACCTGCTGATATCACAGTCTGCCTTGGCCTTGACGATGCTCAGCTCCGTGTAGATGTCTTTGTACTTGTCGCTGGCGTATTTCTTATCCTGGCAAAGGAACGAGAGCAAACGGAGTCAGACGTGCAGCTGGGGCCAAGGGGGCAGTGGATGCACTGAAGGGGAGCTTGGCAAACGCCGACAGAAGAGCCGGCAGTGGGGAGAAATGCTCAGCACAGATTTCACACACTCAAAGCTGCATCCAACAGCAATACGGGACTTGAGATCGGCAGAAAGCTCCGAGCTGCACGTGCAGCTCCTTCGTTACAGGGTTTGTGGGGTTTAGTTTTTAGCAAAGACACAGAATTCAAGCAGAATTCCCAGAAATGGCCTTGGCAAAGAGGTCGTGCAGAGCAAACCGGATCCGATGCTGGGAGGCTGGGCAGATCTCGAACACTGATTATTTCTGACATTTCAGATCTGGTCTGATGTGACAGAAAGCAGGGAAAAACACCAAAGGGGATGTTTTCCCAGAAGAGGGGAGGAGGGGTAAGGCCAGAGCTGATACAGTCGTGGAGTGCTTCACTGATGACACCAAGATGGGTATTCAGTGTCATTCAGGGAAAAAAATCAGTGTTGTTTCAGATGTGGGGATAAGAGCGAGCTGAAATCTAAGCACAAACACACACACAGAGCTCAGCCCATAAGAGATTTGCAGAAACGTCCCTGGGCATTACCCTCAGTGCTGTCTGCAGCTCGTCCTTGAGGGAGCTGATCTCCTGCTTCAGGTACTGGATTTCCGACTCTTTGACCCGCAGCAGGACCTGTGGGAACAAAAGCAGCGCACGTTCACACCCCAGCAGACGCAGTGTGATCCTGACGTGCTCACCCACTGCGCCCAGTGACAATCCCACCCAGCTCAGCCCCACGCCAGCGCCACAAAGCTGCTGCTTCACCCATCTTCTGGTTCACGCAGGAAAATGACTCCTGGGTCTCGTGGGACTTGGCCCACACTTGCAGTGCTGATGCACTCCCTGCACTCCCCTCTGTTTCTGTCAGTCCCCATTGCTTTGTGTGGACTGGATCCCAGCATGGGATGGATAAGGACGACCGAGTGTCTGGCTTGCCATGGTGAGAAGGGAAGATGAGGAACCCAAAAGTTCCCAGCCCCATTGCTCCCCTCAATGCACGGTGCTGCCCAGCCATGCAGACCCGATGCGTGGAGGGTTGTGGCACGCTCCCGGGGGTCCACTTGTGCCCACCACCACCCCCCCTTTGCCACAGCAGAGCTCACCTCCAGCTCGTAGGCGTCCTTGCCCTGCGTGAGAGGCGACCCAGCAGCCTCCCCCCCGCCCTCCCCGGTCAGCAGGGTCCGCAATCGCGTGATCTCCGCAGCCAGGCGGTTATTCAGCTCCTGGGAAGAGGAGGAAAAAGCCGCTGTGGGACGGGGGAGCACGGCCAGGGCTCGGCGTAGAGCCCACAGGTTTGCCCATCACCCCCTGCTGCGGGGATCGGCGGGGACCCTCACCTGGTTGTGGGCGTTGAGCTCCTGGTTCTCCCGCTGGCACTGGCGGAGGGCCTGCCTCTCAGCCTCCAGCGCCTGCGCCAGGTGGGCGTTCTCCAAGCACTTCTGCGAATACTGCTCCGAAAGCACCTCCAGCTCCCGCTGCACCGACTGCAGCTCCTCCCTGGCAAAACACGCACCGGGTAGTGCGCTCCTGGCACACACACCCCCATCCCTGCTCTTCCTCCAGTGCCCCGGGACAACCCACCAGGGATCCAAGCGCCGAGGAGGAGGACTTGCCCTTCCCTCTCCTGGCACAGTGGTGCTTGGGCACCAAAGGGGACGGGAGCTCTTTGCCATGGAGGTTAAATGGCAGAACTGCCTCAGGTTTCCAAAACCTGAGCCTGGATCTATCAAGTTTGCTCCGGGCACTCAGGACTGGGTGTATTTGCACACCTACACAGCTCACGTAGATGTGTCAAGGTTAATAGAGCTGCTTTTCGCTGCACATCTGCCCCTTCTGATGGCCATAAAGCACCTAAATTTGGGAAGTGTAGGGACATTGTCCCAGAGCCTGAAAGATTACGGGCAACCAGGAGCCTCTGATGTGTGCACCTGAGCCAGAACCAAGAGAAGAGATCCCTGTGACCACAGCTCTGCCCCACACTCATTGCCAAAATCGAAGGGGAAAAGGGGGTCTCCCGCACACGCGATGTGAGACGCAGTGACAGAGGATGAGGACGGTCTTACAGGTACTGCCTCCGGAGGGCCTCGATGTCGGCATTGACGCTGCTGATCTGTGAGCGCTGGGACTTCTCCAGCTCTCGCTCCAGTTCCTCTCGGTGCGCGTTCTTCATGGCTTCGATGGCTGCGGGGGACAGCACAGCGTTAGCACCGGCACCGCGCCACCCAAGGACCTTTTCTTTGAGGTTTTGTTGCTTATTTCTTTAAAGGAACAAAAACTGAGTCATCCCAGCAAACCTCCCACTGCTTCTTGCCCCTGGCGCTTCTGCAAACCCCACTTTTTAATAACACCCAAAAGATTGTCCACATGCATTTTCCTGGACTGTGGGGCTGCTAACGCAGAGATCCAGCACTTTAAAACGCCCTCGGGCACTGAAGATGTGCAATCAGCAATAAATTAACCACAGGAATGACCAACGCCTTTCTGAGACAGAGTGGAAAATGGATCAGCTCTCATCACAGCCAAGGGGATGGGTACCAAGCCTGGAGAAGGACCAAGAGATGGACCTAGATCCAAACCAGCTCTCCCACCAGCCCTCATCCCTCCCCACACCGGGTTGTCCCCAGCAACGCGGAGCTGCCCCGTACCCGAGATGGTGGCAGCCGTCTCCTCTGCCAGCAGGCGATCCTTCTCCTCCCGCAGCTTCTCCAGCTCCCGCTGGTGCTGCCGCTGCAGGTCCTCGATCTTCTTCTGGTGGGTCTCCTCCATGGCTGCAAAGCCCCTTTCACATGTTGCCTGCAAAAAGGGACGAGGGGAAGGGGTTGGCCACGGTGTCACCGCAGTGGTGAGCCACACAGCAGCGGGGAGGTTGGCACCCAAATTCCACCACGGGGATCTTCTCCCTCCCTGACCATGGAGGAGCCAAACAAGGATGGACCCCACAGGTCAGAGCTCGTCCAGTCAGCTCCACCCCTGACAGCTCCAGTGGAAGGGAAGGACAGGGCCAGACCCAACTGGGGAATGCAAATATGTATTAAAACCAACAAAACAGCCTACTTCGCCTCTTCTGCAATACCTGATTTTATGTGGCCACCCTGGGGTGGGAAGCAGATGACTTGTGACAGCAACAGCACCTTAATTCCCAACTGAATATCGCTTCAAATGCAGGCCAATTAATTGCTAATTCAATTACAAGGAGTCACCATAGGCCAGGACGTGGGAGCAGCGCTCTGGGGACTCGGGAGTCACCAGGGGTGAGACCCCAAATCCCAGCCCGGTCCTGCCCCAGGCACAGACACCATGGAAGGAAGAACTGGTGCCCTGGGAGCCACTGGGACCCCATGGGCGATCTGAGGGGGACAAATTCACCCCCCAGTGACAGAAGTGCTCCCGACAGCCTGACACCCCCTGACCTACACTAACACACACTCATCATCTCATTCCCAATTTTCAGCTCCGGTGCTTTTACTCCTCCTCTTTAATTTGAATCCTGAGGCATTCTTCATTTTCTCAGCCTTTTTCTTTTATTTTGAAACTCGTAACCGAGTGGCAGAACCTGTCAGGACACGGCTGAATATGGAGAGGCCCCAAGCAGCCTTGCAGGATTCTTCAAAACCTCCAATGCTGGAGGACAACAGTGACTGCTCCTCCACGAGTCTGGCTGTAGATTTGGGATTTAATGTATTGTAAATGCATTGCTATAACCCAGGACATTTGAACACGGACACACCGGTGTCTCGTGTTGCTGATGTTCTCCATCAGCTTCAGAAGAGAAGAACTGAGCACATCTTAACCCATAAACTGGACACGTTTGCAAGCGCCTGCTTTGCTTTCTGACCAAGGGGGGGTTTCGGGTTTGCTGCTTCCCTCTGCTTCCCGCAGCGGTGCAGAGAGCCCCTTCCCTCTGCTCTCCTGGACCGCTCTGCCCAGAAGATGCTGCTTCCCTTCCCGCCAGGCAAACTGCAAACTTGGCACAGCAAAACCAAAAACAAAGGCGGGAGATCAGGTTTGTTGCTCGCTGTTATTTTCCAGCCTGTTTTGGTTCTGGTCTTTCTGCCTCTTCCAAAGCCAGAGCATCCCCTGGTACAAGCATCCCTCACAGGACAAGGCACTACCCCTGCGTCCCGCTGACTCGAGGCGGGTTCAGAAAGGGTTTTCTTTCATCAGGGTTAAGGAGGAGGAGATGGTGTTCAGTGAACACCACCGCTTTCCTCCCATCTCCCCGGCACAGCATCCACATCGCTGCCCCTTCAACCTGGGAGCTCCCCTGGGTGCTGCAGGAGGCGACACTGCAGGTGATACTGCCCTCAACCCACTTCCCAACTGCAAATGCTCTCCCATCAAAAGCAGAACACCAAGCCCAAGAGGGTTTTTTTTGGATGCCGTACCATCTCAGGCCAATTTTACAACCGGTGGGGCAAACTGAACGCAGGCACTTCGTGGCCGCTAGGTTCTTCTGCGCCTACCCTGCATTACCCCAAACTGTGCACTGTTTGTTGTGTAGAGCATCACCAATGTGTGAGGCCAGGGAGCTCCTGCTCGCAGCCTCGTGCAGAGGAGCTTTGCTTTGCTACAGAATTTGGCACCCGTTTGCAGCTACTTTCCCCAGGAAAAGACATTTTGAGAGCATTACGTTTCCATTTCATCTTACATTTCTGAGGGCAGCAGAGACAGACTGGAGACTTGATCAGGCTGGGAAAGACAGAGTTGAGGAATGCTTTTAAAGGGAAGTCACAAACAAAACGTACGCCCCAGGTACGAGGAGAAACACTACGCTCTT
>NW_010207216.1:17288-25809 GCF_000695765.1 Mesitornis unicolor
AACGTGAAGTTATCAAGCTGCTTCAAAACCCTCCCTCCCTCTACCCGCAGAGACCACCTCAAATAATCCGCCCTCCCACTGAGACCAAGCCCTCAGCAATGCATTTAGAATACCCCAGCATGGAGAGAAGGGAAATGCTGTGCTATGCAGAGGCCTTTCTAACACTCTGGGGCTTGCTTTGGCGTGCTGGCCCTTTCGGGGGGCACCTCTGGGTCTGGCAAGTGAACCCCAGGACCGAATGCACCCTCCCGTACACTCGGCAGCGTAAAACGTTAAACGTATCAAGACCTTTAAGTTTTCAAAGTCTTTCTGGTACTTTTCCCTCAAGGTGGACGCGTTCCCCTCCAGGTGCTTGTTCTCCAGCTCATCCCTCATGACGTTCATCTGGGCCTCCAGCTCCTGGATGCGTTCCCTCAGGCCGTGCATGGAGTCCAGGTCCCCATGGTGGCCCTGCCCGCTGTCACCCTCCTCACCGGCCACCCAGGCGTCCCCAGCGCCCGGGCCCGCCACGGGGGACACCTCCGGGTGCTGCCGCTGGTACTGGTCCAGGGTGTCCTGCAGGCGCTGCAGGTTCTGGCTGTAGTGCTCCTGCAGCGCCTGCAGCTCCTCGCCGTGCATCACCTGCAGCTCCTTGATCCTGGCCTGGAACTTGTCCTCCAGCACCTGCATCTGCTCCAGGTGGTACCGCTCCATGTTCTGCTTGTCCCGGACGATGGCATCCAGCTGGCTGAGCCCCTCCGTCCTCTCGGCCTTCAGAGCATCCTCTGTTCTGTTCAGCTGCTCGAGCACGTTTCGGATCTCCTCCTCGTACCGGCCCTGTAACTCGCTCAAGCTCTTGCTGTGTTGATGCTCCTCCTCCTCCAGGAGCCTTCGCTGGCTCTCAAGCTGGGACACCTTCGCTTTGAGGTCGGCGTTCTCCCGCTCCAGCATGGCGATCACCTCGCCGTACTCGCCCTGCTGCTTCCTCAGCAAGTCCTCGTACTCGTCCCGAAGGAGAGAGACCGTCTTCACGCGCTCCTGGCAGAGCGCATCCATGCTTTGCAGGGACTCCTTGTAGGACTTCAGCTCCCGCTCGTACTCCAGCCGGACTTTGCAGGCGGCGTAACAAACCTGAGCCTGAACGATGGCATCCTGGACTAACAGAGAGGAATAGCGCCCAAGGCCTCCCATGCAGGAATGGTACGAAAGACACTGAGACATCTTCAGGAGCTTCTGACAGTCTCTGGTGGCCTCCTCAGGAGGCAGAGAGAGTAAGGCAACAGATATCTCCTTCAGAACGTTTGATTTGTCCTTTAATTGCTGGGCAAGATCTTCCTGAATCGAAACAAGAGCTTGGTGACTGTGGTTGGGCACGCTGCCCATCTCCTCCACCTTGGCCAGTTCCTGACATGGCACCATCTGGAGATGGCTCCCGTCCCAGGAGATTTGGGCTCTTTCTGAAGCGTCTTTTTGAATCTCAAGGGCTTCAGAAATCTGGTGCATGACTCGGTCCAAATCAGGAGTCCTGTACGCTTTGAGGATCTCCTCCAACATGCACTTGTGCTGCTGGAGAGCTGTTTTGGTGTTATGGAGGTCTTCTTCAATGGTTTTTAATCTCTGGTGAAAAGATTCCCTCATTTTCTGTACCACAAACCCAAGTTCTGCCTTGATCAACGTCGCGTCTGCTACAGCACCGAGAAAACAGGGAGAAAAGCCCAGACCCGTTGTTTCTGGTTTGCCCTCGGCTTCTCCTTCTCTGGTGCTCAAGTGTGCTCTGAGCTCCTCCACCTGGCTCCAGAACTCCCCTTCCAGCAGCAGCTTCTTGGACAGGACGCTGGCCAGGTCGACGGCTGTATGAGAAACACTGCCCGGCTCCAGCAACACCACCTCAGCCGTTCCCTGGATCTCCCTCAGGAGCCGCGATATCTCGGAGCTCGCGTTTTTCAAAGACTCCGCGATTTGGTTGATGAGAGAGGCCTCAAACGCCACTCTCTCCGAGAGCCACCTCAGCTGGCCGGCGTCAAACGCTCCCGCTGGCTGCTCCTTGGAGACGGGCTCCTCTTCGCCCAAAACCCCTCCTGCTGGAGCGGGGCTTTCCACGATAAGGCTTTCACCCTGCTGATATTCGGATGGGGCTGGCGCCCCTCTCAAGGCCTGGATTGCATTTGATAAGGTCGCTTCCATGCTGGAGAGAGTAACAAGGAACAAATCCCCCTCTTTTTCCGCGTCCGATTCGGGCAAAGCCCGTAGCTGCTCCCTGCACTTCTCCAAGCACGTCAGCGCTTGATCGTTTTTAATTTGGAACCCTCCCAGCTCGCTAACGTGGTTTTCTATGAGCTTGAACTTCTCCTGCCTCTCGCCCTCCAGCTGCGAGACGAGCGCGTTGACCTGGGATAAGCTGCTCTGAAGCTGCTCCCGCAGCTGCGACTCGGTGCTGGCCCACTGGTGGTGCAGGGCGATCAGCGTCTCCTGGTTGTGGCCGTGCTGGCTCTCCAGCTTCATCGTGACGTCTTTCAGCTTCTCCTCCGTAATGTACAGCTTGGTTTCCAGGGAGTGGATGATGGAGAGATAGGTCTCGGAGTCGCTCGTCCCCGACGAGGGGTAACCCAGAGGTGGCTCTGACGACATGCTGTCTTCAGACAGAGACCTGTCTTGGCTCGTGTCTGAAGAGGTGCTGCTGGTCCAGTTTTTCTCTGATCCGTCTGGGTGGATGTATTTTTGGCACTGGATGCTCGAGAAACGGATTCTTTGCCTCTTGGCCCCCGCCACGATTCCTACGTCAGGCTTTGCTAAGGCTTTCTGAACTAACTCTTGGTCCTGCAGCTCGACAGCTTTGGAGGGGGAGTCAAATTCCTCTGCTTGCCTCTGACCGCTCTCAAGAACCTCATCCTCCTCCTCCTTCAGTGCATAAGCCATTGCTGGGAGGACATCCTGAGTCTGCAGAGGCTGCCCCAGCTGGGACGCGTGACTTTCGTCAGCCTCAAGACTGGGCCCAAGGTCCTCTGCCTCCTCAGCACACGGACCTGTGCCTACCCCAGCCAATCTCTTTAAAGCCTCCTCCTTGGCCCTGAGCTTTACTTTAGTCTCCTCTAAACTGCTATCTAAAGCGACCATTTTAACCAAAGCCTCACTGAGATCTTGATCTTTCTTCTCCACGATCCTCAAGTGCATTTCCTTGACGTGTCTCAGCTCTTCTTCCTTCTCCTTCAGCACTTTCTGCACACCCTGGAACTGATCCGACACCTCCTCGAACGACTGCTCCAGATTGCGGTAGTTGGTCTCTTCCATCTTCAACTTTGCCTGCAGCTTCGCCACTTCGTTATCCGACTCGGCGACCTGATTCATCAGCTCGTGGAACCGGCACTTGATCTGATCTCTCTCTCTTTCCAGCTCCTTGATGTGCTCCGCGAGTTTCTGGATGCTGGCCTCCTTCATCCCCAGCTGCTCCTCCAGCTGGTGGACCAGCTCGCTGCCTTCAAACTTGGCGCTCAGCTTCTCCTTCTGCAGAATCTCCATTTGCTGCTCGCTGTTTTGCAGCTGGTTCTCGTACTCGTTGGCCTTATCCTCCACCTCCTTCAGGCTCCGCAACAAAACCTGCTTCTCCCTCTCGCAGCTCTCCAGCAGGGCCTCGTAGTTCTTCTGCAGCTTCTCCTCCATCAGGCTCCGCGCCTGCTCGCTGGCGTTCAGCTGCCCGCTCAGGTCCGCGATCCTGTCCTGCAGCCGCTGCACCTCCTTCTGGTGGTCCCTCTGCAGCGCCTGCTGCATCTCCAGGTCCCGCAGCTCCTGGGTCTTCTCCAGCAGCAGAGCCTCCGCGCTCTTCAGCTTCTGCTCGCTGGCCTTCAGCTGGGAGCTGAGCGCGGCCTCGCCGTGCTGCCACTCCTCCAGCTGCTCCTTGGCCTTCTCCTTCTCGCTCCTCAGGTCGCTCTTCAGCTTGGCCAGGGTCTGCTCCTTGATGGCCAGCTCGGCCGCCGCGTTGCTGAGCCTGGCCTGCAGGCTCTGGATCTCGGCCTCGTGGTGCCGGATCACGTCCTTGGCCTCGGCGTAGCTGCGCTTCAGCGACTGGATCTGCTGATTGATCAGCTCCTGGCGCTGGCATTGGGCTTCCAGCTCACTTTGGAGGTCTTGGTTGACTTGGTGGAGCCTCTGCCAGGCACCTGATGGCGAGGCGGCCACCTCGGTCTTAAAAAAATCGATTAAATACTAGATTAGTAACACTCTTGGCTCTCCCTTCTGAGTGTCACACCTCTGGCCAGGCAGGCCACGGAAAAGCTCCTCGCAGCGATTTGGCTGCTACCCACATGCTCCAATTGGGATGATTTGTTCTCGGCACAATTTTTTGGTTTGGTTGTTTTAATCAACTTGTTTTGGTTTGGTTTGGTTTGGTTTTGGTTTTTTTGTTTTTTGAATGAGCGACAACTGCTTTCCAGTAACAGAAAACACGGACCACAACATCAAAACAGCTGTACAGTGAACAGGCTAAACGGAAACATAACCAAAATCAACTAGAACCAAAAAAACGATGAGGAAGAAACACCAGCAGTAAAACAGAGACGGACAGACGAGAGAAAAATGGGAAGGGTGAGGAGGGGATGGGAACGGGTGGAGGAGAAAGGAACTGCTTTTTTAGCGGGTTTGTTCGCTTTGTCGTGAAACAAAAAGTGCACAGTTCGGGTAACGCAGCCCTACCGACCAAAAGCAACAACAGAAAGTGAGGTGACAGCAAGTGACATCGCGTCCCACCCCACCGCGGGGACGCGGCACGGCCGGCGTGGAGATGTCATTGCTGCGACTGCCAGACAGGACTCAGCGACTGCTCATCGCGTGGAGGAGATGCGGGTACGCTAAAGTGTAAGGCTAGGGAGCATCTAATGTCTCTACCTGCAAAAGAAACCCCAAAAAAACGAAGGACAAAATGAAAAAAGCCCGACAACGTGAAAGGGAGGGAAAAGGTGCGATGAGGATGTAAAATAAAAGAAACCAACCTTTGTGAGATGCAAACCAAAGCAATGTAGCATGCAAAGAGAAAACTCACAGAGAGAGAGTCATGCAAAAGGCGACAGAAATTATGTGTCTTTAAAAAAAAAATAAATACACAGACAGGAAGAGGCGAGAGAAGCACAGCGTCACGCCTAGGAATTTGGCCTGCCTTGCTGCACTCTGCTTGCTGATAAGGAAAGCCCACAGATGTGACACTCAGTTACGTTAAGTTAAATTTCATGCTTTACACCAAAAAAAACCATGCAAGAACACCCGCCCGGGCCGGGTTAGTACGTGACCCTCCCACCCGCCGCGGCCGGGGGACACCTCCGGTCCCTTTGCAAGGAGCGGGAGCCCCTGCCGTTTCTCCCGGTAGGGGTCAAGGCCGGGGTGCCCCGTCCCGAGGAAGCTCAGCGCGAGAGAGGGGTTACACGAGGCGTCGGTGCACGCACATGCATCGGGGTGGGTATCTCAGCAGCTGCCTTAGGAAATGTGCAGCGGCTTTTAAGTGGGGGCAGTGTTTAGGGGTCCATATGGGGCTCGTGATGCTGCCAAGGAGGGGTTGGTGCCCCCCGGGCAGCTCGGGAGGCAGCAGTCAGGCTCCTCCATCGTCTCTCCTCGTAGGCAATGTAGGAACCACTCCAAAATTAGGCATGATGGAGGGGTCTGTCCAAAAAAAACCACTGTGGTGTTTGCCCGCAGTCTGGGGGTGCAGAAACACCCCCAGCGATTCCAATCCCTTCACCCCAGCAGGGTTTGGTGGGGTCACTCCCTTCTGCAACGAGACTTTAATCCCTCTGCTCCCAAGGGAAAATAAGGGAAATTCCCATAACAATTAAGACTGGAGCAACAAAAAAAGCTCCAACTCTCCCCAAAATCCTCTCCAACTCCTAAGTCAAAGCTTGGGTTGCTTCTCACTGCAGCGATGATTTGCTCAGCCCTTCTGCAGGCTTCCCCTCTTGCCCCCCACTCCTCATATTGAGGTGCTATGGCCAACTTCAACATGGCCAATCTGACGGTGGATCCAGCACTCAGCTTTTTAGCCCCATGCCCTTTTTTTTCCGGGCTCCAGGCAAGGGAAGGTCAGATGCCATTGCCCAACACTGCCAAGTGAAAATGGAAATCCTCCAAGCGAGCCCTGTCAGCTCGGGGGCTCCAGAAATAAATGCATTAATGACTAACTCCTCCATGGGAATTGCTGGTAAGGAAGGCAAGACGCTTCTCTGCCTGTGGGGAAATTTCTCCTGTGAGAAATAAGGACACGAGGTTCGGTGTCGACACTGGGTTTGCTGCCATGGGAGTGCAATGTGTGACCGCTTTGATCCAGAGCCAGTCTGGCCAAGTAGATTTGAGCAGGTCAAGATGCTGCTCCTGCACTAAACAGGACTACGGACCCATGGGAGCAGACAGAGCTGCCCTGTGGGTGTCACGGCTCCTCTGGGCACAGCTGCTCCCAAAGGAAGGGCTGGGAAAAGCCTGCTTGGTTTGGAGGAGGGTAGGAAAGGCTTCCTAAGAGACTCTCTTGCCTCTCCAAAACAGGCTCCTAGGCTTTGCTGAGGACAGGCACCATGTAACAGAGTATCTGGGGGATGTCTGGGGCATGAAAAGAGGGAAACGACTGTTGCACACAAAAACTCAGTATAAGATGGCTCAGAGGTGGACTTTGCTGAGGTCCCATCTGTCTGCCATGGCCATGCTGTGTTTTCCCCCAGGGACACCAGTAGATAATGCTATCTTCAGTCTACCACATCCCAGATGAGAGCTTTTAAGCAGATGATCCTGGCAAGGCTACAGGATTCGTGGTATTTGCAGGAAGGTCAAATCTCTTTGCACATCTCTGCATCAGCCTGGGCTGAAGCCCACCAGGAACCCCTCGGGTGCAGAGGAAGCCTGATTTCTCTCTCCTACCTGCAACACGTAGCCCTCCCGGGCGCTCTGCTCCCGGCCCAGTGCCACTTTCAGCTGGTCCTGCAGGTGCCGGTTTTGCTCCAGGAGCTCCAGGGCCTCCTTCTGCTTCTGCTCCAGCTGCAGGGACAAGAGCAGACACAACATCCAGGGGGTGGGCAGGGGGTCAGCCATGAAGAGCACGCAGCTCGGAGGGGATGTAGAGCAGAATGAACGGGGCTTTTGATGGCACCGCCGCTCTGCTGTGGGATCTGGATTTCATTTTGCCAGGGAAAATCCCTCCTGCCCCCAGCAAGAACTAAGTTCTGCATTGGTTTAATTCGTAAAGCTCGCTGCAGCGAAGGATGAACGGCACCAGCTCGTCCCAGGTGTGACCCAGGCAAATCCCAGCCCAGTTCAAATCTGGGATACTCCTGGTTACTCCACATCTGCACCCCTTTCCTTCCTGCTAATACACCTTAATCCCAACTAACAACCAACCTTCGTTATCCCAGGCATGGACCTCTTTCCAGATGAGCTGAGTGTCCTCCTTTTTTTCCCTAAAATTGTACAATTTGTAGGCTCAACAAAAAGGGAACCTTCGTGGTGTGTGCTACAACTCAAGCCAGTTCATAGTTCTGTAGACACAAATCTACAGCTGCAGAGGGACACAGAATTATGAGCTTGAATTAAGAGTGTGGTTGACACACACCAGTTGCACCCAGCTCATCAGAGGCAGGCGGGCTGACAACCGATGAAGCGCAGGTTGTGTCTGCTGGGAAGGGGTAACAAAAAACCACCGCTGCAACAGCAGAGCCACGCAGGAATGGACACGGAGCTGTGCCCTGCCAGGGGACCCTACAGCATCCCCACTCACAGAATCACAGAATCGCTCGGTTGGAAAAGCCCTCTGAGATCATCCCGTCCAACCGCTCCTGTCTACCCCCTAAACCATATCCCTAAGTACCTCGTCTACCCGCTCTTTAAACACATCCAGGGATGGTGACTCCACCACCTCCCTGGGCAGCCTGTGCCAGCTTCTGACGACCCTCTCAGTAAAGAACTTCCTCCTTAGCTCTAACCTGAACCTCCCTTGGCACAGCTTGGTGCCATTTCCCCTTGTTCTATCCCCCATCACCTGGGAGAAGAGACCAGCACCCACCTCTCCACAACCTCCCTTGAGGCAGTTGTAGGTGGTGCTGAGGTCTCCCCTCAGCCTTCTCTTCTCCAGGCTAAACAAGCCCAGTTCCCTCAGCCGCTCCTCATCAGGCTTGTTCTCCAGAGCCCTCCCCATCCTTGTGGCTCTTCTCTGCACACGCTCATTGTTATAAGGAAGCAGGAATACATGCAGCTTTTTTAAGCCTTGCTCAGTTGTCCTGCAGTTACCACAGTGACCTGAAGGCCATTTCGGCAGGCAGCCTGCACCCCCCGCACCCCACTTTACCTCCTTCTCCAGCAGCGTGGTCAAGTGCTGCTTGGCCAGCCCCTCTTCCCGGTCCTCGGCGTGGGCAAGGTGCAGGGGAGCGATGGGGATCTGCTTCTCCTCCCGCAGCGGGGTGGTCTCCACCTGGTGCCAGCGCTGCTCGATCTCCACGTGGACGTTCTGCGGTTTGATGTCCTGTGCTGCGACGGGCAGGATCCTGTCCACCTCCATCCTTAGCGCCTCTTCCGAGCCTGCTCC
>NW_010207216.1:26058-26276 GCF_000695765.1 Mesitornis unicolor
CTCCGGGTCCAGCTCGGCTTGCTCTGGATCCGGTTTCTCGCTTGGTTTTGGAACAGTCTCAAAGGAAGAGCTTGTTTTGCTTTTCTCTTCCGGCAGGGAGCTGTGAGGACAGAGAGAGGGTGAAGGAAAGCATCAGTGGGTGCTCGAAACAGCCAGGTGCTCCCACACATGCCTCAAAGAGCCGGGTGGAAAGGGGCTGCTGGAAGCCCAAGGCAATG
>NW_010207216.1:26294-29512 GCF_000695765.1 Mesitornis unicolor
CCCGTCGCCTCTCGGGCTCAGGAGCCACTGCTGCCCTTCCCCGGGGCCACGCTGGTGTGCAAAGCCTTGGTGCAAGCAGCCCCGGCTGCTCCTGGGCATCCCCTGGCCCCCCGAGAGCCGATCCCGACCTCGCTCCTCCTCAGCAGCCGCCCCAGGGCCGGCAACCACAACCCAGCAGCAGCCTGCGGCTGAGGCAGCGACCCCAAATCATCCTCCCAGGTGGGGAAAAGGCCTCAAAAGCTCCTCCAGTGCCCGCTGGTGGGCTCGCCGCCCACCTCCCCGGCTGCAGGGCTCCATGCACACACGCCGGTTGATGCAGCCATCCTCACGTGCTCGCGGGGAGGAGGCCACCGGTCCCACCAAAGTCAGGCTGGCTCCAGAGCTGCAGGGCGGAGAAGCACAGAGCAGCTCCAGGAGGTCTTGGGTAACAGGGGGAAGGGTTTTCCTCGAGGCAAGTCGGGGCATTAACGGGTCAAAAACTTCTCCGTGCCACTATCTGCACTGAAGGCACAGATCTCTCTGGCATAGGGGCTGCACGCCGTATGTGCAGTTGTCGGTACAGCAAGGAGAGCAGGAGTTATTCAACACACCGCGGAGGTCACTGAAAATGCTGATTTCTCAAGCAAGGCATGATTTTTAGTGCTGAGTTAGAGGGCAGTGGGTTGAGAGGGGAGACATCAAGCAGGGAAAGTTAATAGGGAAGGCAACACCGTTTCCAACCTATGGATAATCCATAATGCAGTATCGGCTTATTAAACGCAGACATGCCAGCCTTGTAACATGCAGATCAAAATTAAAAAGGAAAATAGCAGTATGCTAAGTCTGCAGAGGAAGCCTGGCCCCAGGGAGTGGCAGGCATTTGCTGAACCCTCTGCGCTATCAGAAGCCCTTGAGATGCCTCCCGAGGCACAGCCCTGCTGCTCAGGCTGACTCCAGCACAACCACAGCATCCCCAGGCTCCAGCCTCCAGCACAGCCTCCACGAGCTTTCTACCAGTGGGAAGAGCTGGAAAGCAGCTCCCCAAGCCCTTTGCTGCAGGCAAACCACCGCTACCAGGGCTCGGACCCATGGGACCGCATGCACCGAGGCTGCCATGACCAGGAGGGAGCACAACTTCTCCTCCAGCCTCGGTAACACAGCCCAGCGCCCGCAGCCAACAACCTCATGGATGTGCACGTGCCCAAAAGAAAGGATGGAGCAGAAGATGTGGCTCTGCGTGGTCCAGGGCTAGTATCTTCCGATGCACTGTCATCCACGGTCAAACCACAGGCTCAGTAGAGCTGGGTTTCAAGAAACTCTGGGATTCACAGGCTAAAACCAGCTCAGAGATAATTTCTTCTTCAGCTCTGTCACTGGCAGCTTATAAAATAAACCCAACAGGCACCACGATGGAACCTCCCCGCTCCTCACCCATTAGAAGATGTTGCACGACTGCAAAGCCAGGCGCTCAATCTGGAGGCAGTTAGTGATTACAGCTGCATTTTCAGTAAGTAAAGCAGGGATGAGATGGAGTCTTAAAACGGAGCAGAGCACCAGGAAAAAAAAGGGGTCCTGGGGCTCCTCAGACGCTGTTATGAGACAGAAATGATGCTGCCCTAAATACCACGTGGAAGAATCCCGGCATTTCTAGAGGTGACATCTCTCACGAGCTCATTTCTCCTTTGTAAAGGGATGGGGATGTGTGTCAGGGAGCGGAGGGACGGCCGCCGGGAACTGAGTTAAACAGACTCAGACGACTGACCCCAAGTTTCTCATTTCATCTCCTGCAAGTGCCCTGCAGCGATTAATTCTGCTCAAGCATTTCACATCTCCTCCATCCCAGACAAATTAATTCACGTCACATGGGAGGGGGGGTGTCTCTGTCTCCCAATGGTATTTGTAGGTCAAATAAAAAAGTGTTTATTTAAATATGGGTGGCTGTGGGAGTGCTGCGAGCTGTGAGGTGAGCACACTGCCACAGCGTGCAAGAAGCATGTGAAGGCTGTGGGGAAGTGGGGGGTACTGGGGGATACTGGGGAACTCAGCCTCACCAGGGCTGGGAGCTGAAGAAGGACCCAGTGCTGAATCAGCCACCTTCTTGTGGGTATTTTATATCTGCATGGTCATCGTTAGCAGAGTGTAATTAGCACCTCTGCAGATTGCAGGGCACTGCTGAGGGCAGGGAGCAGTGAAGTACCTGCTCCCGGCTCCGGGTGCTGACACATGCAGCAATATAAACAGTAATTAGGACTTGAGTAACCCCAAAAATGTGTGTTTGGCTCGGTGGAGATGTAGCAGCAGGTTAATGAGACGTGGCAGAGGGCTGCAGGGGTGTTCAGAGGGGGATTGGTCCCAGGGATGGGGCAAACACTGCTGCCCTGATGGCACAGCCAAGCATCCAGACTAAAACCCCTCTTGCACCCAGCAATACCCTGCAGGCATTCGCCACCTCTCCATCACAAGCCTCTGTCTGTCCTGCTTTCCAGCAGCCCCATCCACAAACCGCTCCCTGGGTGTGGATGTTAATGATGTGCCCAAAGCCAGGTAGGATGGGCTGAGGTCACCTCGTGAATCCACACGCAACAGTTGGGGTACCCCATGCACTCACATGGGATGGGTTGGGATATCTTGTGCACCCACATGGGATGAGCTGGGGTACCCCATGCACCCACACAGGACAGGCTGGGGTATCCCATACACCCACACAGGATGGGATGGGTTACCCCGTGCACCCACACGGGATGGGCTGGGGGACCCCATGCACTGACATGGGATGGGCTGGGGGATCCCATGCACCCATGTGCCACAGCAAAGGCATGGGTGAACACAGCCCCACTTCACACGTGGCACAGCCCTTCAGCTCACAGCAGTAACTTCTCAGCAACGTGACTGACCCACGCCAGAGCCCACCCCATCCAGAACCAGCTCGATGGAAAACGACAGGCAGGCACCTATAATTCTCTTTTCCCCAGCTCAAGATTGAGACTCCCAGCCTATTTATGCAGTGTAACAAGTTACTGCCCAGCTGGAACCTGCACTTGGACCCTCTCACTGGGGTAAGCCAAGTCAAACCACTTTGGTGTGCTCAGAGCAGATGCAGGGCACAGGATTATCTAGAGGTGCTGCAGTAACCTGTTAGGCTACAAATACATCTGGCTCTTTAAAGGCAGGGAGGTCCCCTCAAATTTCCTTGGTCTTCATCTTCGTATCTAGTCACATCGGAAGATACCAGTGTAGGG
>NW_010207216.1:29543-40855 GCF_000695765.1 Mesitornis unicolor
AAGACCAGGTTGCTTTTTCCCTGTCCCCTGGGTTTTTTTTTTTAAAAGAAAAAAAAAAAAAGGAAAAGAAAGTAAAATAAATGGAAACTGCAGGACTTCCCATCTGAGGTGCAGAAAAAGAGGAGCATGCAGTGAATCACGAGATATACAAACCACAAAACGTTAATACAGGAGAGAACACAGTTTTCCAACCTGGGCTTCAGCACGGATAGTTTCAAAGAGAAGTTTTTCCTGGGATTGCATGGAAATCAAACATACACAGGAGTGAGGAGAGAGGCGGCTTCCCCGAGACCCCCGCGAGATCCACCAGAGCTCGGGCAGGGCTGGGAAACGGTGGCCGAGTGCCAAGCGGGACGGGGAAGGAGAGGCTGGAGCAGCTCCAGGCCAACAGCGCCGGGTGAGAAGAGCCATTCCATCACCGCGGGGACAAACCTGGCAAAAAAACCTGCTCGCTGCAGCTACAGTAAGGACGGGAGACGGCATTAACGGTGCGGCCGTGTTCACGACGCCTGTAAGAGGTGGCCCGTACGAGTGCGGCTGGCGCTGTGAGCTGTGAGGAGGTCAAACACCCTTTACCCACAGCCGCAAGCGCTCACAGGAGGGACTCTGTGAAGCCGGGGGGGTCCCTTCCTCTGGCACTGACGGCAGGAGGAGACGCGAGCATTGCTAACGGGTAAGGGGAAGGAGCTGCGGCAGCTGCCTGCGAGATCAGAAGAGGAGGGAAGGCGATTCACTGCCTGGAGTTTAAGATATATCAGAGCCAAACAGCTTCGAAATCGAACCCTGGGCTTGTGCTGTCGTGACCCATGGCAAGGACGGGCAGCTCGTGCTGAACAGTAGCCAGAGGAAAGGGGGAACCCAGCACAACTGAATCCAAGTGGTTTCACAATACCTGGTGGGAATCCAGAGGAGCCTTGATATAGGAACAGTATTTCATATTCCTATGCACAAATTAAAAGCCACATTTTCAACCCTCTTTGAAATCTGCACGCGTAAGAGTAACTCAGCACATCAACATCCCCACAAAGCGTATCCAAACTAAGCCCAGAGACAGGGATGTGAGAAAAAGCTGCAGCTTCCAGGAATGGACAGGCTCAGAAAGAGGAAAGAAAGGGGATTAAGGAAGAGTTACTCCTGCACAGCAAACCAGACAACCACAGGGCTGCTGAACTCCTTTACCTTGTTACGTCGGGAGCTGTGGTGGGGCGCACGTGCTTCATGATGGTCTGGATCCAGTTGCGGCGAATGCCCGATGTCATGGCGGAGAGGGTGAACTCCCCTTCCTTCGTCTACATGGAGAGAAGGACTGGTCAGAGGGGCTGATTGCACCCACCAGCATCATCCTGCTCCCTCCAGCACCACCCAGCACCCAGTACTGGGGCACCACTCACAAGTGGTGCAGAGGGAGCACCCCATCAGGCCGATGTTGTCATAGCTGACACCCTGTGGCTGAGACAAAACCTTCCCTTCCCCACCCCATTTTTTGCCAACCAAAAAACCGTCTCTCAGATCCAAGGCCACAGCTCTCTGGAGCGCTGTGGTGGATGCAAAGTGCCCTTTCCTAGGTGTTTGGGGAGATATTTCTTTCCTTTGCCATGGATGAGCATCCCCAGGCAGCAGCACAGCGTGAGCAGCCCCAGGGGCTATCCCGCACCTGGGCTCTTCCCCAGGTTTTCCTTACATGGATCTGGAAGCCGTAGTTTCGCTGAACCGGGTACTCGGTAACATCATAGCACGTGGATAAATCGATTTCTCCATCCAGGTCAGCTGCCTGGAGATAGAAAAGGTAAAACAACCTGTCACACTTTGCAACCCCAAAGCACAGGGGGCTTGCAGAGTGACACTGAGAGAAGCACAAAGCCCTGAAGAGCGATGCTGCAGGACTCTGGCATCTGGGAAGAAAACCTCCCCAGGGTCAGTCTGGGAGCGCCTGGGCTCCCCAGGGAGCAGAGCGATGGGTTGAACAGCGATGGGGACACTTACCTCCTCCGCCACCGAATCCCGGTAGTATCTCAGGCTCTGGTCAGTCAGCACAAACCAGTGCTTCTTCCACTAGGGAACAATAAAACGGGCAGTTATAATCCTGCTCCTTCCCCTCCAGCAGAGCCTGGGCAGCTCATCACAGCTCACCCAGCAGAGATGGCCTGCAAGGAGGCAGCTCACAGCCTCTCCCCTCCCACCGCCGCATCCAGCTTTGTCAAGAGACCCTCCAGAGGGAAGGGGAGACTCAAACAGGCAGCAGTGCAAGGGACACTGCGATGGTTTTGCACCACCAGGACCCAAATTTCCCCAGTGCTGATGCACTGGCAGAGCACTGGACCCCCAGCAGCACCAACCCTGTGTGTGAACACTGTGAGAGCCACAGGGGCCGTCAGAGCCTTCCCATTGGTGCCAAGATGATGGAGCAAGCACAGCTTTTAGTGGCTGCACTTAAAGCCTTGGAGGCACCTTTTAAAAATAAAACAGCAGTAAAACATTCATGTTTTATCTGCAGTACCTAAAAATGGAGTTGCAGCTTGTTCCTGGCCCTTGTTCTATACAAATACGCCTTCTGCACGCTCCCAGTGAGGCACAGGCTTACCCAAGGCAGCTTTTGGGTAATAAAGCACTCGCTCCAGCAGCTGGTTCCCCCTCTGGCTGCCTACAGACACCCTCAGCTTCAGTGCACCAGTGGAGCCCGGGCCACAGCTCTCACAGCTGCAGGTGATTTGTACTCATTTTCCCCTCAAGAGGCTGAGCAGGAGGGAAGGAAATCCAGAAAAGAGCATTTGCAAACAGCCATGGGCACCCACACGGCATTGGCATCGGTGCCCATCTCTAAGGCTCCGATGGAGCAGCACATCCCCCTGGGAATGGACAGGAGGAAAGTGGCTGCTTCTCTCAGTGCCAGCTCAGAGGGATTTTATTCCTTGACCTTGCCATTCCCCTGGCACTCAGGAGACTTTACCTGAGCCTCATTACAGATGCCAAAGAGGCTGCTGGGTCACAAGGGAGACAAGACTAATACAGAACGGGAACATGAAACCAGTGCTGCTACCCAAGCTGCCCCCGCACCCTAGAAACCCATGACACCATATCCAGCTGTGGGGCTGTGAAACCTCCCCAGGACAGAGCAGTGCCTATTACTACTCCAAAATAAACACCATTTGCGCAGGGCTCGCACAAAACCACCGCTGCCTGCTCCAGAGCTGCGCAAACTCCCTGTTGCTACTCTGCCCAAGCAGAAAACATCTGGTTTCTCCCATCTGGATCTACCCTGCAAGGACATCGAGGTGATGTCAGTGCGGAGAGCAGCCCCATGCGCAGCTGGGACGTCGGAGCGGGCATCAGCTGCCAGAAATGGGGCCCAACCGCGGCACCGTCGAGCGATGTGAAGGGCAGAGCATCCCCAGGACTCACCTGCCCGTCCTCGTACTGCTTGGTCAACCAGCCCTTCTTGAAGTCCAGCAGGTCAGGCTGCAAGGAAGAAGAGAGGCAATCAGAGGGGAGGGCGGAAGCGCCCGCGCCCAGCAGACAGCAGCAGCAGCTTGATAAAACATAGCAGTAAGAGAGGCCAGCAACAGTTAAACTGGATCACTGTGCTGCGTGGAGCTACATGTTCGCTCCCAGGAGGAACAGAGACCCAGTTTATTCAGGCTGTGCCCGTCCTAGCACTTCTCACGCAATCTCCTCCTGCTACACCAGCATTACAAGAGGAAGAAGCCAGGAATTAGCAAGACTGCAGGCAGCTTTGTCGCTCTATTATATATTACAAAAGAAAAACTATGTGCTATTAATGCAAGGCTGCAGGGTTCAAAACAAGGCTGAGCTCCCAAGGCTGGAAATACAGGGAATCCCAGCACGGCACCACCCAGACGACGCCTGCTCTTTCCTCCATCCATCGGGATGGTGAAGCTCAGAGAAAAGCAACCACGATAGCGTGGGTAACTCCTGCCTGTGCACAGGGAAGGATGCAGTGGAAAAGCTTTCCCTCCCTGGAGGCTGAGCTTGTCCAGCCGCTCCACGTGCTGCAGTGGAGGAGGAAAGGAGAGCAGTGCGTGAAACGCAGCTGTAGTGTCTGAAATGGGTGGTAGCAAGGAAAAATCAGGAATTGGAAGCTTATTCAACCAAAACTATGCTATGGGGCAGCATGTCCCACATTTGAGTGCTCCCACGGTGGTGGGAACCCAGCCCTGCTTCATAGAAACACAGGGGGAAGTAAATGCCACCTAGACCTTCCCAAATACCCTGGAGAAGCAGAGGAGGGAGTAGAGCGACGCCAGCCTGCACAGCCCTGGCTGTGATGTGGCTGCAGGAATTAAACCTGCCAAGCCCCACCAGGACCTGCTGACGAGGCGGCAATAAGGCATTATAGAGAAAATTGCATTTGCAATGACTACATCCATCTCTGAGGCAGGCCACGAGAGCTGGGCACTCTCATCTCAGCCCTAATTTACCCTGAGAGAGCAGTAACACCTCCCGCCTGCTGTTTTTCTGCCAAAATGCAGGTGTGATCGTGCTTGTGGGGTCTTGGTCCTGTTAAAGCCCTTTCTGTGCTACAGGCGAGCATCGCGCAAAGAACTGACGTTTGGGATCAAAAATAACTGGCTCCCAACCATGCACTTTGCAGAGAAGGAAAGCAGAAGGACTGCAAGAGTTACAGCCTTGTTATTAATCAGCTGGGAAGCAGCACAGGGCAAGAACCTTCTGCAAAAAGCAGATAAATAAATAAAATGCACAGGTTTCAGGCTGGGCTGCAGTGAGACACTACAGAAGCATCCAGGGTGGGAAGGTTTTTCTTATATTGCTGCTGTTATAGCAGGAGTGGCACAATAAAGGCGTACTTAATGTAAGGAAAATGTTTTCTTCCCATTGACTGCGTGATTTTCGTGCATCGCCACTTACTGTGCACTTCTCGCACCTTTTTATTACCACCAAGAATTTAAAAATCACTCTTGTGGCTGGACAAGTCTGTGTGAAAAGCTACTACAGAAAAGCTGAGCTACTGCATTTTTCTGAGAAGTCCTTCAACAGAAACTGTCTGTCCACGAAAAATGCAGCTCGTATTTACAACAGCCGTGTAATCTTTCTGAGAGATTAGCAAGTGTATTTATTTTGTTCCTCGAGAAGGGCTTTGAGCGAGAGGGGAGCATCTCGTGTTTGTTCTGTGCTGTTTGCCTCCAGGTCTGGGGAGCATTTGAAAAATGCAAAGGGAGGGAAGCTCAGGAGGGCAGGTCCAGCCCTTCCTCGCAGCCTGCGTCCCACTCACACCCACACCAACAGCAAGGGAGCGGCATTAGGAAACCAGGCCATGTATCAGCTCTGTTTAACGTGCAGAGCATGAAGTGTGAAGCCAAGCCACTGAAACCTGCTCCGAATCAGAGCGTATCCTGTGTCCTACGTGCTGGATACAAGGAAAGCAGCAGCCAGGCCACTTTTCTTTGGACCTCCATAGGAAGGACCTCTCCTGTCCCTCTTCAAAGCAGGGGACATGGCCCTGGTGGCTCACCGTCATCGAGGACTCTGTGGACCTTCTGTCCAGTGACTTTGCCCGGCGATGAGGGGACAGTGGAGATGCAGACACATCCAGGATGGAGCCCACAGCTGCGCCCTCGCAAGTGAAGTCCTGTGTGAACAGCATTAGCCCAGATCAGCACAGGAACTGGGACAGCCAGTCCCGCTCTCTTGGCTCACAGCATAAAAATCCACATACTGAAGGGGCATCTCAGGCTCAGAAAAAGTCTCATTGCACTGGCAACACACTTTCTGGTCCTCTCAGGCATTAATTTGTTCCTGATACATCTAAGTGTATCTGGGACTCTCAAAAGTCTGCCTGTTTCTTTTGCTACTTCACCCCATCCTTGCTGCACCCAGGGACAAACCCTGTAGCTTAACCCCTATAGCTAACCCCTATAGCTTAACCCCTACAGCTAACCCCTATAGCTAACCCCTATAGCTTAACCCCTATAGCTTAACCCCTACAGCTAACCCTTATAGCTAACCCCTACAGCTAACCCCTATAGTTAACCCCTCAGCTAACCCCTATAGCTTAACCCCTATAACTAACCCCTATAGCTTAACGCCTATAGCTTAACCCTATAGCCAACCTCTATAGCTTAACCCCTACAGCTAACACTTTGAGCTAACCCCTATAGCTTAACCCCTACAGCTAACCCTATAGCTAACCCCTATAGCTTAACCGCAATAGCTAACCCCTACAGCTAACCCCTATAGCTTAACCCTATAGCTAGCCCCTATAGCTTAACCCCTATAGCTAACCCCTATAGCTTAACCCCTATAGCTTAACCCCTATAGCTTAACCCTATAGCTTAACCCCTATAGCTAACCCCAACAGCTTAACCCTATAGCTTAACCCCTATAGCTAACCCCTATAGCTTAACCCTATAGCTAACCCCTATAGCTAACCCCTATAGCTTAACCCCTACAGCTAACCCCTATAGCTATACCCTGTATCCCGGTCTGTCTGAGCCCAGGTGTCACCCCAAAAACCCCACCACGAGACCTCAGCTGAGCACCTTACCCGTTTCCTTGGGAAAACCCTCTTCTCGCTCCTGCCCTGCCGCGTCTCGCTGGAAAGGGCAGCGCCGGCCGACACGTTGGTCTCCATGTGCTCCGCGTTCTCAATATCTAACGCCTCGAATTTCTCAATTACCTGCGAGCGCCTGGAAAACAGAGAGAAAAGGGGAAACCAGAGCCGGTTTAAACACAAGAGCGGCAACTGCGCTGAGCTGTACAACCCCACACATTCAAGGCTGCAGAACTGCTCGACCCAGTGTTCATGCACACCTGGCTTTTGGTCCCTGTTTCTCTGCAAGTTCTAGCGTGCACAAATCCAAAAATCAGGGCAAAACAACCCAATCTGACCTGCACCATTTTACCTGCAGTCAAAGTGGAGGGGAAAAACCTCACGCTCCACAAATAGTATCTTCCTAAATATCTAGAAAAAACCCTCGCAGTAACTTCTTACTTGTAAATTTTCCAGCCCTTTGAGATGCAGGGATTTATTGGGCAGCTTTGGCTTCAGCTTTGGCTTTACTCTCTGGCACTGCAGCTATCGATGGCCCCCAGGCCATAGACACAACAGACCAAGTTGGGGTGCAGGTACCTACGGGTCACCCTGTGTGTTCACTGCGATAGATATCCCCTAAAAACCCACAGGGGCAATGTCCAGAGGACTGCAGGGAGCACAATTTGGGCTCTCAGACACCGCCTTGGTGGCCCATCACACCGTGCCATAGACATCTCCAAGGATGGAGGAGGACTATGAAGAAATGTGGATGGAGCAGGAGCCAACCATGGAGCAAACCCAAATGGGATGCTCCTAAGATCGAGCACACACCAGGCCTTCGCAGGTGGAACTAAAAGCTCCATTTCAGCATGAAAAGCTGCTTGTTGAGAGGAAATACTGGAATTTTCAAAGGGCCTGCTGGTGTCTGAGTTTGCATTTCCAGGGGTTCGGGCAAGTATCAACCTCAGGTCTTTAATCCCAACCTGGGAACGTAAAGCAATAACCCACCACTAACACACACACCAGATGAGCTCCAAGCTGTGAGGTTTAGAGCTCAGTTTCGAACCTCCCCAAAAAGCTCAATCCAGGCAGGTTCTTGACACAAAATTTGGACTCGCTTGCTCTGTGCGAACCTCTAATGTGCATGAAAATCAGAATGGCAACCACACGAGGGGAAACAGGTTATCCAAAACAGCATTTTTAACACTTCCCACAGAGAGAAACAGCAAGGTTAAGGGCTCAAAAAACATAAGAAGTTCAGTTTTCAACCAACATTTGCACCAAATTCCATAAACGAGACAATCTGAGCACATCTCATGCCCCAATGGGCTGGGGGCCCCCCACGCTGGCTCAGCCTTCCCTGAGCCTCAGGTTAGGAGGGAATAAGAGGTCGATGAATTAACATTGTCTGTGCCCTATTAGGTGAAGGCCTGAAGAAAACCAAATCAAGAGGAAAACAAAAAACCAAAACCCAACCAAAAAAACCATGAAACGAAAATCAAAAGCAGGTTGATTTCTCATGAAAGGGGCTGCACCACCAGGTTGTTCTACGGCTCGAGATTGAGATGAGATGGTAGCGAAGCAGGCGAAGTAAAGGCGGACACGTCACACAGCAACACAGCAGGAGAAGGTGGAGAGCAACAAGACCTGGAAGAAAACAAGGCTGGAAAATGAATGAACAGAAGAGGAAATTAAATATCTGCATACAAAAACAAAATCAAAATCATCCCAGTAATTCGTCATTGAGAAAGGAAGGAGAAAAATCAATCGCGGCAACCAAATCACAGCCCCGAGGGTTAAGATCATCCGGATTACAGGAAAGAATCGTGGGGGTTATTCCCCCATTAGCTCAACATTTTGAGAGGTTATTGCTACAGATCCTGGGGGGCCAGGGAGGGGAAGGGCTCTCCTCTCCCCACTGCGCCGAGGAGGGGAGCTGCTCCTTCCGAAAACAGCAGCTCCGTGTGGACAAAACCAGGCTGCGTGCAGGAAGGTACAGGAAGCGTTTTGAGAAGCTGCGGTGCGGTTTAGTGCTGGTTTTTTTAAGTACAAAGCTCGTCCCAAGTCGTTCCTCGGCCATGCAGGGCGTTAAATCTTTTCCAGGCCACTAAACCTGAGCTGCAGCTCTCGGCTGTGAGGTGGAGGGGTGTGTGCGGTGGGAAGGAAAGCCGTAAAGAGCAGCACGGGCTATCGTTAAAGGGGATTTTCTTTGATTGGAAGGAAGGGCTTCTTTTTATTGGATTCATTCATTATTTAGTAGTGAGAAAGAGAGCGAGCGTCAGGGAAAGGAAGAGGAATTTCCCCAAGAGGTCCACAAAAATTAAGAAGATATATAGGAAAGTTATACAGGAAAGAAAAAAAACTATACTTGGGAGAGCAGGCGCTGGTTTTTATGGGTAAAAGCAGCATTTAGAGCACAGCCTTACATCTCAAGAAGCTCCAGAGAAGGCATTTGAGAAAGAAAACTCTTTTAAAGCGATTTCAGGCAGCTCTGCTATGTATCAGGGCTAGAAATACGCCTCAGCACCCTGACCATGCTCCTGCAGCCGATCCGGCAGGTGCCACAGCAGACTCTTGCCAGCCTGAGCAAAACATGGGGTTAACCAGGAAAGTTGCAGTTTTAGAGGCTGCATCCCTGGAAATGTGCAAGAAAAGCTGAGTTTTCCAACCAGAAATCCCAACGCTCCCTGGGAAGCCCACAGCCACACCCCCAGAGGAAGCCGCTCCGGGTCTCTGCACCCCAAGGACTCCCCATGCGACGGTGATCCCCTCCTCAAAGCTGCTGGCACCCTCTTGAGGTGTGCCAGGATTTATCCCTGCAGCTGCAGAGCCCCGCTGGCATACGGAGACCGACGTCTGAGGGCATCCCTGAAGCCTCTTTGGTTGTGCCTCTGTGTGCAAAACAATCCAAGATCGGGGTTTCCAAATTGCTGCTCCTGCTCTTTCGCCCTAGGGATGGGTCTGAGGTGGGAGACTGGGGGCACAGCTCACACTTCTGGACACAGACGCCCTCCCCCGGCCCGGTCGGACGCCCCTGCCGTGTGCCAGCAGAGGGAACTCGCACTCTGCTGCTCTGCCAAAATCCTGGAGATTATCTCCTCTGCTCTGATTCATATTGCTGAGCGGCTGCCGCGAGCTCAGGCGTCTGCGTGGGGCGTGGAGTCTGCGCCAGGTAGCAATGGTCAACATGGAAAATTTCCAGCGCAGCCCTGGACATAAGTCACGTAATATCTCTTCACTGTAAGAGCAGAAGCCGGAAAAGCAGCTTTATCTGGAGCTAAGCCTACAGGTGTGGCACTCAGGATGCAGCACTGGGTACCTAAAGTAATTCTTTTCCATCCCTAGCGCTGGCACTCGCACTGATTTACAGTAGGAAAACAAAACCAAAACCAAATGGGAGGAAGAGCCGAAAATACCAACAGAATCAGAGCAAATTTGTTTGGCTGCACTGAGATGAAAGGCGGATCTGAATGATGCCCGGCTGGCACCTATGGGGTTGGCATGTGGGCAAGCGTTCCCGGATGGGTTAGTGGGTTACTGAGGAGGATTATTAGAAATGGAGTTAAACCCAGGGAAAAAGCTGACCCCCGCAGCATGGAAGTGAGTTATTGAATTTGCTCGACCTCAAACAGCACAGCCCGAGCTTGGAGGAGAAAAATGAGAGGGATATGTGGACTAAGTAAACTGAAATTCAAAAAGCAGCCAAGCCAAGCTGAGCAGGGTGCTGGTGAATGTTAATTCTCTGGGCTGCATCTCCATGCCCTGTCGAGACAACCCCAGCGCTCCAAACCCTCTGGCAGGTGGGGACTCCTCACTCTGCTGCCGTCACCCCCCTCCCAAATGCTGGATCGGGCTCAGCATGACCCTGGTGCAGCGCTCGCTCCCCTTTCTACACCCATCCTTCTCTGACCAAGGCTGACACAGGGGAATTTCTGCCAATACTGATAAAGCAGTAAAAACCTGTTAACAGCCCCAGGAGCCCAGCTGGGCTGGGAAAACCAGACTTTCCCTGGGAAAAGGCACCCGTCAGCAGGCAATGACATTAAAAAAGGACAGTTTCTGGCAGGAGCGTCCTCTCCCAGGCCCCCTTATCTGCCTGTAAATCTGCTCCTCCCTGTCCTTGTTGGCACATCCCAGCTCTGTGCTGGATCCCAGTGCTGCAGGATACCCCTGGGGCTGGAGCAAGGGACTGTGGGCACCAGAGACAGGCACTGGCCAGGGTGTCCTGTGCAAGCAAACCCAGCAGAGACACCATCTCACCAACACTTCACACCAGTGCAGCCTGCAAACCAGCAGCCACCCAGCTGGGGTGGCCAAGGGACCCATATGGCATCCCTCTTGGGGAAGACTCCATTCCTGAGGCAGAGCAAGCCAAACCCATGCTCTTCTCCTTTATTCCCAGTCCAGCACTCGCTGCGCACGCTGCCGGGGCTGGGCTGGGTTTGGGATCCTCCTGCCAACCGGCAGCGCTGGCACAAAGCTCCGCCGCACATCCCAGACCCGCTCCCGGCAGCCAGGCTGGAAAACAGCCCTCGAGGGGCTGGGAAGAAACGGAGGAGAAGCGTCTGCTGAAACCGTGCGAGAGAGAACATGCCCGGAGGAAAACCAGGGCAAGAAAATCAGACTGGCAGGCAGCCCTCTCGCCCGGGGCCCGTCTCCCGGTTCGCTCTGCTGCCCTTGCCGCACAAATGCCTCTCCCAGGGCAGGTCGAGCCCATCCTTCGCCTCGCCCGGAGAGCACTGGGGTGCAGGGGTGCGTGTGGACGCCCTCTCCGTCCTCCTCTGCATTAAGCTGTTTTGGCGCC
>NW_010207216.1:40886-50514 GCF_000695765.1 Mesitornis unicolor
ACCCGTGCCCCTCCCCCCGCCTCTCCTCTCGCAGATTAACGCCATGACATTTTGAAACCTCTCTCAGCTCATTAGGCAGTTGCATAACGCGCCCGGCACTAACACCGTTTAGAGAGCTAACCTAATTAATGGTGCCAGCTGCCAGCGTGTGCCGCGCCGGGGAGGGGACGGGGAGAGCGAGCTTGCTTGCAAATACGGCCATCGAGCGTCACCCACCTCAGGCAGCTGTCCCCAAAGCAGGGTGACACCCGCCCGCTTTCACTACTAAGGACGTGCCACCACCTGGTCGGTGTGGATGGGTGGCCTTAAACCCAGGAGCACTGCAATACAAAGGGGCTACACCGGCAAACGCCGCCTGCTCCGTCCAGGGCTGCGGTGGGGACGCAGCCTCGCCGCCGTTGCAAGCATGCAAGGAGGAGATGAGCCACTCATCCCTTACCTTCTCTCATTGCCAAAGAGCCGGGCCACTTCTTCTCTCCCAGGGCTACGGGCCCGGGTTCTCCGCTCTAGCCGCTTCCTCTCCACCTGGAAGGCCTCACGATTACTGATCCTAATGGCCTTGGGAACGTCGGCCAGGGTGGTGTACTGCCGGCTGGCTTTAAAAGAAAGGGGACGCCCCGATTTTTCAGCTCCCCTTCCTACATCTCTGCTGCTGGAGTCCTTGTGCATGGGGCAACTGCTCTTCGAGTCCAAGGAGTTCAGAGAGAAGCTGTGAATCATTCGGTCGCCTGATCGGGTACCTGGGGAAGGAAAGGGCTGGGCATGCTCCTGCGAGGGCGATTTGGGATAACTGTACCTGTTGTTCGGGGTGCTGGGGCTGGGTGGGCTCGGTGGGGGCGGCAGTTGCTGCTCTTCCAGCTTCGAGTCTTGCTTGGTCTTCTCCAAGGAGAAGTACCCGCTCTCCACACGCGTCTTCCGCCCACAGTCGATCCGGTCTCCGTTCATGGAGCTCTCATCTAAGGGACGGAGAAGTCATCGCGTTAGGTTTTGAGTCTGAGTTTTCTGCTTTTAACAAACCCCCCCCCCCGATTCCACCTAGGATAGGGGCAGGAAATGTGAGATAGTCCAGGCCCCAGCACTGTGCTGTGCCACTGCTTGCACCTGACCACCCCTCAAGCCCATGGAGTGGAGCTGGGGACGCTGCTCCAACCCTTGGGTCGGGCTTGCACGGATAGAAGACATAAACCTTCAAACCAAGAAAGGGATGGCTGTGGTTACTGCTGCCATTTCCATCCCTGTCCTTCCCAGCCCGGCACTGACCACAGCTCCGTGGATGCAAGGACACCCCGCTCCTGGCAGCAGGCGGAAAGCATACCCCATCCGAGTGGGCAGATAAAGGAAACAGCGGCAGCACGTGGGACCTGTCTGCAGCCCCAGCAGGAAGAGTCCCCAGCCCTTATTGCTCCAGAGAGAACAATGTCACAGCCCCAGCGCCTTCCAGGGACTCATTGAGGAGGCCAAAAGTAAACAGGGCCCTGGCGCAGGGGCTTGAGGAAGCGGCGCACGGGGCTTGGCAGCCTGGACAGCAAGGGTGAGCGCAGCGTGGCCCCACGCCCTCCGGGTGCACGAGGCAGGGCCATGAAGGGGCTAGAAAAGGCATTTTCCTCCTCATTTTTCTGAGGGCAACGCCACCTGCAAGGCCAGGCAGCCCTGTCTCATTGTCAGGACAGGACTGAGCCCCATGCTGTGTGGTTTTTCCAGCACGTGATGCTAATTTATTCCTTCTTTCCTCCAGCCTGTAAGGTCTCACTCAGGTTCCTGCACAATGCAGCATCCCTTGCTGGGATGCTCTAGGAACCAAACCTGTGGCAAACTTTTCCCTGTATGCTTTTTTTCTACCAGCTCAGCTGCCTAAACTAGGTCACCACAACATCCTCCCAGTGCTGGTATCGCTGTCCCTCACCTTCCTTGCTGTCCAGCACGGGGTCCTTCAGGGAGCTGGCAGCCCCGGCCTGGCCTTGCACCGGGCTCTGTGTTGGGCTGATGCCACTGCCCCCGTCCACTTGGTCTTTGCCCCTCATTTCTTCCTGCCAAAGCGTGGACTTGGTGGCAGGGACCTTCTCGGCGCTGGGGATGTTGCTGCTGGTCACGGCCATCTTAGCAGGACCGGGCTCCTAAAGAGAACAGGAGAGACAGCGGGGTTAGAGGGGTTCACCACAGCTCTGCACCCAGGGTCCCCACAGGGCTGTCCCTAGAGGTGTGGGTCCCGCATGGGCTGGGTGCTGCCCATGATGGATACCACAACGGGACGGAGAAATGGGTCTGTCAGGTCCTGACTTGCTGGGGAACCTGGAAATGCTCCCTTCACCTCTGCCAAAAGCCAATTTGGGGTGACAGTGCACCCTTTGTAATTAATGCAAACAAACACAGCATCCCCCATGTCCCTCTGCGTGTCCCTGGTCCCCCTGCGGGCCAGCCCATGGGCAGCCACCGCCTTTCACAGACACAAACCAACACCAGGTTTCTGTCCCAGGTCTCATTTGCCAGGACTGAACTTTCCCAGTGTTACAACTAATGTAAAAAAAAAAACCACCAAAAATTAAATCAAGCACATGGAGAAGAAAAATAATTCCCTGCCACCAGCAGCTGTGGTGTTTGTTTGTCACAACCGGTTTGCTACGGGCCACTGGTAAAAACAATAAAACCCAATCAGCACCCAGGTCCTCTGGTTACCCAACAGGCTGCTTCTTTTATAAAGGAAATACAACATCGCATTGAGTTTTATGCTATTTTAAACCACCACCCATCATCTTCAATGCTTCTGTAGCTAGCGAGGGGCTCTGGAGTCCATCAGGCCATTCTGGTGGCCCCAGGTTCAGTGCATGGCCCCGAAGAGGCAGCAGCTTTCACAACCCGTTTAGGGTTTGGCTTTGTTCGTTAGCAGATGCTTTGCTGTTGTCCTATTAAGCTTCCGCATTAACAGATTATTTTCCTCAAAGCCACCAATAAATCAATGATAATTAATCCTCCTCCAAAGTCTCTGGATTGTGGGAAGTTTCCTGACTGCTTTGTTCCCTTTCCATGGCGCAGGGGGAATCCAGATGTGAAGAGCATCCCCTCTGTCCCCCTCCCACGTCACCAGAGCCACCGGGGGATTATTCCTGCACCTCCAAACCAGCATTGGCAGGGGTGAGCCGGAGCCGCTGGGGATCTCCCAGGGAGTGGGTCCTGGCTCTGTGCACAGCCACAAGAAGCAGCAAATGACCTCAATTTATTTAAAAAATCCCCTTGGAAATTTCTCTCTGAAGGAATGCAGTGTTGGAGGAAAACGATCCAGAGTTCACAGGCATCCTGCAAGAGGGGGTGCCGCTGGAGATGGGGTCGGACCACCCCATCTCCAAGGGCCCTTCCAACCTCAAGCGCTCTCTCATTGATCAATCCAAACGCCCAAAGCTAATCGCCAGCTCAGGATATATATTTTTAGCTATTCCTTACACACGCCCCCAGATAATTATTTGTAGAGATGTATTTAATTAGACAGAGATCTTGAGGGCCAAAAAGCAGTCTGCAAGTAGAGAAATTAACTCTTTGATGCTTAACAACTCCAAAAAAAAGAGCGTTGCACCAAAATCGGCAAAACCAGCCTCCAGCTGCATGAAGTGTGTCTGGGCACGTCCTGCTCACCCGAGCCTGCCGCAGCCCTGCGCAAACCCGTCCTGCAGCAGCGGGCAGCGCCTCAAAACCCACATTTCAGCCCCAAATCCTGCCTTCGTTTCCCAGGGAGGCAGCCCAGCCTCTCCCACTGCCTGCACAGCAAAAGCTGCAGGAGAAACCCATCCTTTCCCCCTACGACCGCAACCTTGCAAAGCAAAGGTGGGAACAGCTCTAGAACTGCACCTAACAACCCAGCTTCACCTGCACTGCTCCCACCCTGGTGTTTTTGCATGGGGATGAAAAATGATGAAGGGAGCTGAAGGCCCAGGAGCTGCAGTTAACCTCTGCTATAACACAGAGGAGGAAAAACCCTACGGGAGTGAGAAAAAGTAGGAATAGCCATTGCTTTATTTATTTTATTTTAAATCCAAAGGTGTCCATCCCTCCCTGAGCAGCTCTCAGACATGATCTGCTGCCGGATTAGTGGGCGGCCGTCTTTAGAAAGAAATCAGGCTTTCTCCACAGGCACACGGGGAGCGAGCTGAGCAGCTGCCAACTTCAGGAGAAGCCATTTCACAGAGGGGATTTGGTGGTGATTTTCTGCCCTGCATCCTTTCTCCTTCCCTACCCCGGCCGCGGGCATCGGCAAAATTGGGGAGACAGAGGAAAGATGCTGCTTCTGCCTTTGCAGGTTGGTCTTGAGTGCCTGACACAGCACAGCACCCGTCCAGCAACAGCTCTGGATTTGCAAAAGTGAAGTTACAGTCTTTTCCTGGTGCCATGGGGCTGGAAGCAATGGGATGGAGAAGGTGGAAGGAGGGCAGCAAGCAGGACAGGGCTTGGAGGGGACAACCCCAAGCCAAGAAGGGGAAAAGTGCCACCATGCTCCATGCTCACCCCATCTCCAAGCACCTGGGAGCCCGTCTGCCTGTGGGGAGCCAGCATCCTTCCCCCAGCCGCTTCCCTTATTTGGTGCTCAGGAGCTGGGATTCTGTACAGTTTCCAAGAAGTTGCCATGGCGATGAAATGTAACCCGGAATGATGTTTTTCTGGCTCTGCGCCCCTTCTTCTCCCCGCCTCGTTCCCCTCTTGAACCCAGCCTGGGTTTAGCGTTGCGCCAGGGATGGGGTGAGCATCCCTGCCCCGCTCCGTCAGCTCACTGGGGTGCGCTGAATGCGGCAGCCCCCTCCGTGAGGCTTGAGAACGGGCAACTCATAACATGTCAGCTCTTGGCCACTGAAGGTGGAGGCATCTTCCCCAAAGCATCATCAGAGCCAGCGCTCAAGGGGCTGTGATGACCCCAGCCCTTGGCAGGGGGTGGTTCAGACTTGAACCCTGGTGTGTAAAAAAGGACCATCACCCCCCATTTTCTTTTTCCATTGCCCAGAACATCTTTATCCAGTGGAGCAGTGGAAACTCGATTCAAACAAATGCAATACAACACCCACCCGCAGCCCAGTTTGCACTGGGATCATCCTGGGGATTTCATCAAAGGGGACCAGAAAACTTGGGCTCAGGGGAGCCCCAGTGCTGCTTTCGGACCCCCCCGGTGCCACAGCCCGGCTCGGCCGGAGGAGCTCTCCCAGTCAGTCCCCCATGGTGGTGGGACGCACACCCAGAGGTCAAGCAGCCTCAGGGACGCTGCTGTTCTCAGCCCCGGCACGGGACGAGGGCGGCCTCGGGGTCACGTTCCCCATCTGTGGGATTCTCCCCCACTCCGGCCACGTGGGAGCCCGGCAGGAACGAGTGAGTCACGGCCGGCTCCGCTTTTTACCATTTATAGTCAAAGTGAGCACGAAGCCACCAGCGGGTCCCTGGAGAGCCCGGCTCCGGCCCCCGGAGCTCCCAGCCTGGCCCTGGCCTTTAGTATTTTCCTTTCATTCCCATTATCTCTGGGGTCATCTCCAAGGGGGTAACCGGAGTCCGATGGAATTTCATCCTGTGACTGCCGAAATAGCCCATGAATGGCCACCACCTCTCCCTGGTCCCCCACGGTCACAGTGCGGCTTTGTGGCCCTTCCTGGCACAACGTGTGCAGGGATGGAGCCACAAGACAGCACCCGGGGGACAAAACACGGCCGAAAGCAGCCAGGAAAGCAGCGGCAGCAGCGCGTGACCCTGGGGAGCGATGACCAGGAATTAATTCACGCTGTCCTGCCACCCTGGTTTGCCTCAGTTCTCACCCTCAGCGCAAGCAGCATCAGTGCTGGTCCCCCACTGGTTGTTTTAGGGGGATCTTCCTGGGGAGCAGAGCAATGCTGTGGTCCTGAGAGGGAGGCAAGGGACTGTGCAACAGGGTGTGTGTGTCTCTGGGGTTACCTGGGGAGTTGGGGGCTCTACCTTCCTCTTCTTCTTCTGGTTCTGCTTGTTTGTCCTTGGATAGACTATCAGCATCTCCAGCCATCTGCGGGCAGAGAAAGAGCACAAGGTGAGGTCCATGCCGCAGGGCAGCGCACAGGGATGCAAGCAATGCTCATGCTCCACTGTGGGGTATAACACAGCTTCTTGCAGGCTGCAGACCCCAAAGCTGGCTCTGACTTCCCCCAAAAATGGCTCTGACCAGCCCATCCTACCTCCAGGATCCCATATCCCCCATGGGAGATGCAGCCCCATTGACCCCTGGGGCAGGCTGACTGCAAGGGAACCGCTCACTCCCTCCTGAGCCGGAGCATCCGCACTTCAGCCCTAGCCCCAGCCTTCTGGGCTTTGTAACAGCCAGAAGCACAGCCCCAGGCTGGAGCTGGGCACGCAGGAGCTCAGCCCCTCCAACCCGGTCAGGATCAATGCAGCAAACAGTGCCCAGAAATCATCCCAACCAGCTCCTGTGGGAAAAATGAGGCAGGACAGGAGGGATGGACTGCAGGGCAAACCCCAGTCACTGCAAGAGCAATTCCATGGCAAAGGCTGACACGGGACAGGGTTTTGAGGATGTTGAAAGAGCCGAGAGGGACAGAGCCTCTGGCAGAGCCTTCCCCCATCAGCTGTGCCAGCACCCGCTCGCTACACACAAAGCGCTTTTGTCCGAGAAAGAACAGCGTGAACGTGGCACCAAGAAGTCCATCCCCAGCACGAACTGCTTGTTTGGGGGACCCTCCTGCTGCAGCCTCACAACCTGGCCCTGCATCTCTGTGAATTCAGCAAGGATCCACAGGCCGCTGGGAAACTTCCCTGCTTCAGATATCCCCGTTTCCTTCTGTTCTCCCCACTTCGCACGCTGCTGCTGTGAAGTGTTTTGAGATGACCACATCAAGTGGGTTTTGGTTAAGCAATAAATGCCAGAAGCATGCAACAAACGTAAAACAAATTCTCCCCCGGCCGGGGAGATCTTCCTGTTGTGCTGCAACTGCGAATGAAAGCCGCTTGGCTCAGCCCCAGAGCGGGGCTGTTTCGGGATGATTAATGCTCGCAGTCAGGAGCAAAACGCGCTGCTTCAAGATGCAGCGCTGGGCCAGTGAACAATAAATCAGCCCCACCTTGCTCTGCAATGCCTCTCCCTCCCGCACGGCCGGCAGGACCGGCAACAAAAGGCTGGGCTGAGAACGGGGCACGCGGAGCGCGAGAACGGGGCAGGACGTGGGGGTTTGGGACGTTTTGGGGCACAGCCATCGCTCCCGCCTTGGCTGGAGGAGAGGAGGGGGCTCCCCTGTGCCATGATTCCCCTGTGCCTCTGCTCCCTGGCTCTGCAGCCACTGCAACCCCACTGCTGTGGGGAGATAGAAATCATCTCAACAGAAAGCACTGACACTGCTGCTGCCAGCAAGCAGGAGACGCTGTGCTTTGGTAAGGGGGGGAAAGAGCGAGCGCTTCATCCCTTCAAGTTTCTGCTCTGGTTTCAAATGTCGACAAAATCTGGGAGGGAGGCACCGAGCTGCAGACATCCCACGTGGGAGACGCTCTCAGGTGAGCAGCAGCAGCACCATTGCAGTCCAGCACTGCGTGGCAGTGGCTCTGCACTCTCACTGGTGTCAGCTCCAACTCGAGCGATGGACGAGGACGTTTCTAGGTCACTGTCCAACACCTGGAGTGGGGAAATCTACCGCGATTTGCTCATTTTAGTGACCTAATCTCTGGTGTTGCTGAGCAACCTCATCCCAGCAGCTGACGCTCCTATGACCGATGATATTTAATCGTCCTGAGGTCAGATGCTCCACTGGGACCGTGGTGGGGGGCTGCATCCTCCACTGGGCCGCCCACAAGGAGCGAGGCGGGCACTGCAAAGGCGAGGGTAAACGCAGAGTGAACAGCCCCAGGAGGCCACGTCTGCCATGGGATGGACAAGGACCAGAGAGCGTATGGTGCTCGGGGTCAGGTCACCCCCCCGGGACTATGGGACTGGTGTGGGGACAGGACCTCACACCATAAATCTGGTGGCTCAGGGGGTGCTCAGGCCCTGCTCTGCTGCAGAGCACCAGGCAATGGCAGGGTCTGCCAGGCAAGGGAGAGGAGCAAGGGGAAATAAACCCCATCCTTGCCAATAACGTGGAGAAGACGGAGCTGATTGCACAGCAGCAGCTACACCCAGTCCCCAGGACTGTCCCTGCAGCAGGCTGTGACCATCACTCAGGGATCAGCCTGGGTACACAGTGCCACAGCACCCAGTTTTGGGCAAGGTCCTACCCACCCTTATCTTCCTCCTGGCCAAGGGAAGAGCCCCGTGGCAGCTCTGCCCCGCACTCACCCGCTGATGATCTCCTTGTTCTCGGCCCGGATGAAGTGCTCCTTTTCTGGCGTCAGGATGCACAAGGAGAATTTCTGCCCTGTCCGGCTCTCCCCATCCACCACATCCGTGCACTGGTTCATGTTGATGGTGCCCTGCGGGAGGGTGGTCGGCTGCGAGGGGAAGGAGAAAGGCGTGATGTTTAAGGAGAGGAGAGCAAATGAGTGCAGAGCTGAGCCCTAAAACCTCTCCTGGTGGACACCAGCATCCTACACACCAAGATATTCTACCCACAAGTACCCAGACCCATCCATGTGCCATGCTGGCATAGCGCAAAGCACATTTGGGGACACAGACACTCCTGCTAGTCCAACCCAGTCCACTGCTGCCAGCATGATGCTTTCTCCTATGCTGAACACCCAGGGTAGGACAAGTGACCCCGCTGCAGCACAGGCACACCAAGGCAAGGCAGAGTGGCCAGATTTGGGTTTGTGGCTGCAAATCATCTGGGGTGGTGGGGTGGCACCTGGGGACAGGGGGTGGCAAGGCCCCGCTGCCCTCAGCGCAGGACAGACACAAATGCCAGGTTTTTCCCATTAAAGTGAACAAAACATGGAATTTCCCGAAGAGACCGCAGCATGGAAGGGACCTTGTTCACTTGACGGGGTCTGCAAACACAGTGTCACCACCTCCCTGGCCCGAGGGGACACAGAGGGACCCAGAGGGGTGTCAGTGCTGACGAGAGCTGACGGGTCCATCTGGAGCGATGCCGGCTCATCCGATTACAGCGCGGCCACCCGCTCCAATGCCCTCCCTCCTCAAGCGGCGATGCCGTGTCCACCCCATCCCCCAGCCTCTCTGTGCCCCACCAGGCTCGGTGACACCGGGGTCCCCCCCACATTCAAGCACGAATCTGAACCTGGGGCATAAAGGACCAGCAGCAGGGACCCCTCTGAGCTGCCAACGGCACTGAAGGAGCACCCAAAGCAGCCCATGGCCACCTCCTCGCCCCAGCAAAGCCTCCTTGTGCCCTCCAGATGGCAAGACACATTTTTGGCAGATGCTGTTAAGGTTTTTACCATGGAAACCGGCTCCCCTGCCAGTAAAACCCCTCCAAAAGCAGCCTGTGCCTTGCAAAGAAGGGGCGATCAGGGAGAGCTTGATGGCCCCAGCCTAAGACCCCAGGAAATGCAGCTCATCCCCGTCGAGGCCCCCGGTTTACCCATCTGTGGGCTGTGGGAAATAGGAAAAGCCAAGAAAAGCGCTTTCCCTGCAGCTGCATCCCCGGGAGGGAGCATCCTACGACAGCCCAGGGTGGCACGGAGCCATCACGGATGCTGCAGCACCGGTACCCAGCACAGGCACCCAAACAGGACC
>NW_010207216.1:50541-54407 GCF_000695765.1 Mesitornis unicolor
CCTCCTCCTTCGTGGAAACCAGCATCAGCATCCACAGACCCCACAGGATGGAGGGAGGGAAAGCAAAGCTGAGCCCAGAGCCCCGGCACGCACGGCCGCCCGCCCCGTACAGCCACGGGAAGTCAGCTCCTAAGAGGATTTTTTTGTCTTAGACAACAAAAATAAAACCCCGCTTTCCGGGAGCTATAAAAACCCAACGGAAAAACTTTCTCCTGCTCCAAGTGGAGTCTTAAAAACGTTTGTGTCTCGCTGGGCTTCAGCACAGCCAAGGCCTCCAGCACCACAACCTCTGTGTCTGAGCCCCTTCCCCACCCGCAGTATTTTTGTGCAGGGAATGCAAGCAGGATGGGGACAAAGGGGCCAAGGGCGGCTCCAGGAGGGACCCCCCAATCCCTTGCAGGGACCCCAGGCCACTTGGTCTCTCTTCCCACAGGCATCCCTCGACTCCCCGGGGATTTGGCAGGGAGCTGGCGCCTGCTCTCCTCCCTCTTGAGCCCCACGGCAGCGTTGAGGGCAGCTTCCCCCATTGCTCACACTCAGCCCCAATCCAAGCGTATCCAGAGCAGCTGAGCCGGTTTGGGGCCCCCCACGCCACCAGGCCGGCCCTGTGAAGTGGTTTTGCCACGCACTCCTCTTGGCAAGGGTGAACATCAGCGTCTTGCACAGCCTGACACATGGGTCCTCATCCACCATCGTGCTGGGACACCAGGAGATTGCTGTGAGCAAAGCTGGTGCTGTCCCCCCCTGCACCTGCAGCAACAGGGACAAACCCTGCACCCCACAGCAGCCCCTCTGCACCCCAACACCTCTCAGGTCAGATGAAACCCGATGGACCAGCAGCCTCGCTTGCTTGGGATGTGAATTCTTTTCCACCATTTGTTTCCCTCCTCAGAGGCAGCGCGGGTGTTTTGAAGCAAAGCAAAATGCAAACGGTGCCAGGTGGAAACTTGTGCACCTGGATGCAAAATCCATTGAGGAAAAGGACGGGGCTCGGGCAGCGCTGCACCCCAGCAGCACCCCAAAACTGGCTGGGCATCCCCATGGGATGAGCTGGCGATGGTGCATGGCTGCTGGCCCCAGGGAACCAGAGCAGAGCTGGTCCCAGGCCAGGTGAGGACGCGTGGCTCCCACAGCTGGAAGGGAATAAATAAATGCAAAACCAGGGAGGTTTTACACGGCAGAGACACCAAAATAATAACAAGGCTGGGACGTCAACCAGCCCTTTGAAGAGCAGATGCTCTGATACAAGGTCGAACCCCAGGGCCATGAGGAGGTTTCATGTCCAGGTGAGGCCGGAGTGGATGCTCAGGATCAGCTCCAGCTCAGGACATCATTATGGGCACCACCAGCAGCAGCATCTCTCCTCAGTGCCATCGGTCACCCCAGCAAGCAGAGCAGCCCCTGTCACGCACCGCAGGGAAGGCAGCACCCACACCATATGCGCAGCTCCAGCTCTCCCCGCTGCCAGCACCAGCAGAGGAACCGCAGCCAAGAAACAATCGCGTTGCTGTTTCCCTCTGCTATGACAGAGCCGTGTTTACACACACACGTGCTCGCAGCGTCCCTCTCCACACCACACAAAGCCCATAGGACACTCCCCTCCTCCTCCTCTCCCCGAGGAGAATCACACCATGTCCTCCTCATCCACAACCCCAGCAGCCTCAGGACGAGATGCAGGGACCTGTGGGTGGGTGCTCTTAGGGTGCAGAGCCCAGAAACTGAGATATCCCCAAACCACTGGGGGGACCCAGGCACTGTGCCAGGAGGATGCCCAGGGCTGGATGCTCTAGGGGTGCTGAACTCCCAAGCACTATAAGTCAATGGGGTTTATCTGCCAGAGTCCCTCATTTCCATAAGGATCTGCAGGGCTGAGGCAGAAATACAGGATTATTTAGACTCAAAAATTTACCAATTTACCTTCCCCATCATTTCTAACACATGGGCATCATAGGGGCTTGATCTGAAATACAAGAGATTCACCCAGCAACTGCACACAAGCTGTTTTCTGAGCAGGTAACCCCGCCGTCAACCCGAGCAGCTCTGCCACGGCCTCAGTGGGACACGGCCAAGGCCCACGCCGTTCTCCAGGGCTATTACACAACGTGGGTTGATGAAATCTGGAACACAACCTTTCAAGAAAGGCGATGGGACGGGGCGGGGAGGAAGAGGAGGAGGAAACTAAACAAAAGGGACATTTTACTTTCTGCCAAGAACCAGGAGGGGAAGAGAGAGAAAGAAAACCCACAACCGTTTGTCTATCTCGCATGGCGGGCTGGTTGCCTTGGCACCGGGGCCCGGCTGTCCTGGAGGGGGGGGGTAGATCACAGCTCTGCCGTCCTGCAACGCTGCACAGGAAGGGCTCGGGCTCTGGATGGCTCTGCCTTGGCTCTCAGTGCCTGGGGAAGAGACATCCCCTCTGCCTCCATAAACACTTCTTGACAAATGTTAATTCTCCCAGCTGAAATATTCATGAGGATGGCTGCTGAGCGCGCTGCTCCTTCGCAGCACTCCTGGGTACCCTGCAAAGGCAGCAGCCGTGGTTGCTAAAAGCTTCACCCATCGCTGGTGCTCGGGCTCGGCTGACCATGGTCCTCAGGGTGGGATGCATGGGAGGGAGCAAGACTCCACTGCCCCATCCCTTTTAATCCTTGAAAGGTGATGCACGGCCTCCCTAAATCCCAGCTGGGGATGCACTCTGCACGCCCCAGGCTGCCCAGGCGCCGGGTGAGCGGGGCTGGCACCGCAGCAGGGCCTTAATGAGCGTTTTAGGCTTCCTGCCACTCGGCACATGGCTATCGATAGAGCGAGCAGGCAGATTTTATTACACTTATAGATCGTCTAACAGGCTCAGCATCCTGGATTTATTAAATTAGACAAAGGCTCTTGAAAACGACCTCTGCGGGCTGTGCCAAAGGATGGACTGGAGCAGTCGCCCATCAGAAGGGAGCAGACGGTTGTGCTCCTGCATCCCACTCCTCCCTGCAAGCAGGGGAGCTCTCTGCTCTCCCTGTGCCATCCAAGCAGCAGGTAGGTGGCTTTTCTTACCCACCTGAGCACATCTTTCCCACTTGCAGCCTTTCCATATCAGTAACTGCTCAGTGAAGCCAATGAGAAACCTCAGGCAATAGAAAAGCAGGTTTTTACCGTGGGCGAGCGATGCGATGGGGGTATAAAGCAACACTCATCCCTCTGCACACACGTCTTGTGCCCCTGGGCAAGAAATAGTGAAAGATGCCCCCAAATCTCACCGCTGCCTGGACTCTCCAGCTAGAAGCCATCACCCCCTTTCACAGACAGAAGCACACTGGTGCTCTGCAGACCTTGGGGTGAGCAAACCTGGTGCTGCTCCATGGGTTTGCAAGCTCTTCTGAGCTTTACCAGGAGACAAAACAACCTCAGCCCCACTTTCACCAAGGGGAAAGGAATTTTCTTCTCCAGGACCAGTCTGGGGAGGGGGCGAAGCACAGGGACTGGGCAGGAGGGTTCAGCCAAGGGCCACTTTTAAGCGCAGTCGGTGTTTATGTCCACAGACAGCGAGTCTAAACACTGAGCTGCCTGCAGTCTGCCCATGAGCATCCCCGAGCAACTCTCCCATCCTGTGCCACCTCAGCCAGGCACGGGCAGACCCATCCTGGGGGCGCCCAGGCACCAAGTTTAGGGTCACGCATCCCATCGGCGGTCCCGTCCTTATGGGCACCCATCCGGGGAGCGCAGGCTGGAGCGGAGCGAGCCCGGCCGGGGCTGTGCGGAGGCTGAAGTCGGCTCGTCTTGGCCTTATATGGCGATTTTCACGCCGCTCTTGCAGCTCCCAGCTGCTCCCCAGCCCAAAGCGGGGTCGGGAGCTGGCAGCCAGCGCCTCGCCTGCC
>NW_010207216.1:54425-66533 GCF_000695765.1 Mesitornis unicolor
CGGCATCTGAGGGGTCCCTGTGCGACGGGGACGGCCGCATCCTGTCCTGACACAACCGCCCACACCAGGCGGGGAGGGTCAGCAAACCTGGGGGTGGTCACCAAGTGGGTGCGACCTCCCTCGGTGCTGGGGTCCTGACCCTGCAGGTCCTCAGTGCTGTCCCCAAATCCAGGGAGCCCTTCAGGGCAGCTTGCACTCATGCTCCATGTCCAGCACTGCTAGAGAGGAAGAGGGACAGGAGATGCAGAGAACATTGGCACCGTGATGGGAACAAGAGCAAGGTGCTTTGGGATGGGGACCTTCCCCCCATCCTGGCTCTTTGGGGACCAAAGCAAAAGCCCAGCATTGCAAGGACATTTGCTGGTCCTGCCATGCTGAAGGCACCATCTTGCAGCCCTGCAAAGCCACGAGTTCTTCTTTCCTCTTGCTTTCTGGGATTTAAAGGCATTTAAAATGCAAAATGTCCTCCTTCCCTCCCGGGAGAGGGGTGGGAGGAACAAACGATAACAGATCCGACCCCATCTGCTCCCAGCTGCCAGCGTGGCGTCCTCCCCGCTCCCCAACACAAGGGCCAAAGGGGAGCGAGTATCAGTGGCACTGGACCGTGTTGTCATGGTAATGAGCCCAACGGCAAAAGTCCTTCGAGACCACGCACCAGGACAGGGTACAGACGGCGAGGGAACCAGCTCTGTGCAGGGACGGCGGCAGCCGAGTTGCCTGGAGAGGGAAACGCAGTGATTTTTGGGAGGTGGGAAGGAAAAGCCGGCTTCATTTGCGTCGCGATATTCACATTTTAAATTGCACCGTTCCAAATCGGCCTTGTCAACTCCGTTCTCCACCCCCTCGGTGTAGGAGACGAGTTCCAAGTGGTCCCTGCGTCGCTGTCACCGCCGCTGCAGAGCGCACAGAAATTGGGCGCTGCTCCACTGTGTGTGGCACCCAAAATCAGACGCTGTGGAGAGACTTGGGAAGCCCAAGATTAGGACTCTGGGAGGAAAGCAGTGGATGCGGGGTGAGTTGCTGCTTCTGGCTTCACTGAGTCACCAAGGATGGGCAAGGCCGAGGTAGGAACCACCCAAGGCAAGCAGCAAATTAAATCAGGCAAAGCTCTGCACCTAGAGGGGAAGGAGGGATGGGTCTCTTGGTCTCCAGCCATCCCAAAACCTCTCCTGCAAACGCACCCGAGCAGAGGAATCAAACACACAGCAGCAGAGCCACCAGCACCACCACAGCCGTCTTCAGCTCTGCATCATGAAAGGCCCTGCGTTAACGCAGTGAACTGCACGCAGAGCAAGGTGAAAAGCAGCAAGTGCTTCCCACAGTAACAGAGTAAATGAGATGGCAAAACATCGCCTGGGGTCTCAGCAGAAGAAAAAGGAAAGAAAACAAACTTTCCACTTTGTATGACACAGACGTTTTCCTTTTTTCACTAAAAAACAGGAATAAAATAAGGAAGGCACCACCTCGCACTGGACAAAGTGAGCAGCAGCCTCTCCCCAGAACTGTGCTGAACCCTCTCACAAGACACAGGGTGAGACCCACGCAAGCCAACTCCATCCCAGCGGCTGACCCAGGGCTGTACCACAGGGCCACGGCTGCGGTTTCCCCTCGGTTTGGCTTCTTTTGGGCTCAGCCGAACCCAAAATTTGCTGGGCAGAGTCTGCTTTACAGTGGGTGATGGCAATTTATTCGTGGTCAGTGCTCTTCCCACCCCACCACGCACAGGTCACCCTGCACCCGTCCGCTCTCCCTTCTGTGGGGAAACAGCAGGGTCTGGTCCAGCTGCAGCAAAGCAGACATGGTAACATCTCACGCTGTGTAAATCCTGCAGAAGCCATGCACTGCTACCACGGTAGGGTTTCCCCAAACCCCTCATCTTCACCCCAAGGAGTTTCAATACACCACCTTGGACCAGCGCTCAACGACAACCCCAGGGATCGGCAGCACCAGATCCGCCGAAGGCTCGGGCAACTCCCGCGGGTGCAGATGCTTCAGTGGAAGTTATCGAATGCGGCCAAATTAGCCTGGAAATCTCATTATTCCCCAGAATTGCTCTTACGAGCTTTGCAGAGCTTCCTGCCGGGCTGGGAATACCACACAGCCGGGTCCCAGGGGTCTGCAGCTGGAGGGGTGAGGGCCAACCCATGCAGAAGAGGCTGGGCTGGGTTGGGTTGGGTTGTGATGACCAACCAAGCAGCAGCCACATCCTGCAGCCTACACCTCTACAGAAAACCCCATACCTGCTCTGTGCTGCTCCCAGCAGCTTCCAGACAAGCGTGGACTCCACAGACCATCCCAAAAGCAGAGGCCAGAGAGCATTTCCCAACCTTTGACCGTTGGCCATATCATTGAATGGCACAAAACGGGACGGTTTTTGGCCAAGAAAGGCAGCTCCCATAGGTGCACAACTCAAGCTGGGCTTCACTGCTGCATGTGAGGAGTGGAGGTGCTGGTGCAGTCATCTCTGGGTTCAAAGGCAAGTGGGCACTCAGGGTGAAAAGTGCTTTGAGCACCCACCACAACCAGGGACAAAGGCTGGGAGTAGCACACCAGGCTGCTGGAGCCGTCCCCGTGTCCCAGGAGAGCAGCGTTTTCTCCCTAAAGCTGCTGTTCCCATCGGGCTCCTGCCCTTGCAAGAGGAGTTCAGGGAGAGGAGCGAGTTCACAGCCAGGAGCACCCCCTGCAACCGCTCCTTTGGGAGCAGCCGTTCGGTCCCAGCGGAGGGGAGCAATGCACCCAAAGAGGAGAGCATGAGGAGGTTTCTCCAATCCTCACGCCCGGGACAAGGAACTTCACCCATGGCATTAACCACCAGTGCAAGCAAAACGCCTCCTTCCTCCACACATCTGCTCCATCCATAACCCTCGCCGTCCCTCTCCTGATGGGAAAGCAGCCAGAAAAGCGAACCAAACCCCTAATTATATCCCAGTAGCTCCCCAGTGATCTGCTGCCACTTCATCAATGCAGCAGGGCGGATGAAACGAGGAGGAAAGGGCCAAGGCTGGACATGCTCCAAAAACCCACCCCTTTTCCCCAGTCACCGCACCCCAACGGGTGCAAATCCCATGCGAGCTGCCAGGATGCGTCTAAACCCAACCCGTGCACCCATCCCCTCCGCCTCTCGTCCCCAGAGACCCCATCACCCACAGCAAAGGACACGGGGCTGTCTGTGTAGGGTGGCAGGGTGCAAGGTTAACGCACACAGAAAAATCAGCTCCTGGATCCTGCGGGAAGGAGGGGAAGGGTAGGGTTGAGTTGCCGTACATGGGATTTACCTATGGTAATTTTAACTTTCAGCGAGGCTGTGACGAGCTGTTTTATCTCGTTGCCTACTCAGACTTCAGCGAGGAGCCTTTTCCACAGCTTTGAAGTGAAATAAGAAGGTCTTACAAACTATGTATTACCAAAGTGACGTCGTTACCTGGTCAAGGGACAAGCATACTTTAATGGCATTGTTTTTTCCACCTTCTGTATCTTGCAGCCCATAACTCAAGAGAGCGAGACTGAGAAAACCTGCCCGAGAATTCGCATTTTTGCCTCAAAACAGCACAGACAAAAGGTGGAAGACTTCTGCAAAACCCCTGCATTCAGTAACCCTGAGAAAAGCCATTTACAAAACCTCAGCGAAGGCCTCGGCTCGCTTCCACGCAAGTTTTAACCTGACAAAGTCCCTTTCACAGACTCCAACCCTGATGAATAATGCATGGCCGGGATCAACCAGAAATATAATATTCACCGACGCTCACCGTAAAGAGCGCAGCAAGGGCTGCAAATAAGTCACGTATTAACCCCAAACCGTGTTGCTGCTTGAACAGAGTGCACACCTTGGCTTTTGGCCCCAAAAACACCGGCGGAAAGTTTGCTTTTGAGCTGTGGCAAGAGCTGGCTGAGACCCCCCAATCCCATCACACCTCCAGCACAAACCTGCCTTGTCTTGAAGGAAAACCCCCTAAAATTGAGGCTGGGGGCTACCACCCTCCTTCCTCCTCCTCCTCCTTGGGGGCCACAGCCACCCCTTCTCCGTGGGGAGGAGGGCGGTGGTGGGAACCCCACAACCCTGCGCTCGCCCATGGCTCCAGCCGCTTTTCTCAGGCATTCCAAAATTTGGCTGGAGCCTCTTTACGCAGCACATCCCCCCCTCTCCTCCACGCCTGGACGCCTGCCTAATTGCGTATTTATTTATTTCTGCATTTTCCCAGCTCCCCGCACACGCTGGCGCAGGGAAGCCGAGGCCGGCTCCTAAAGCAGACCCGAAAAAAAACCAAACCCAAACCCCATGGCGGGGTGGGGGGGGTGTGTGTGTGTGTGGGTGTGTGTGTGTGCGTGTGTGCAGCTCCCCAAATTCCCCAGAGGCTGAGAGGAAGCCGGGAAGCACGGGGTTGGGCGGGAAGGGGGTGGGAGCTGGGGGCAGGAAGAGGGGGGGACGCCGGGCGGCATCGCCCACCCCCTTTTGCTTTGTGTATGCGCTTTGGGAAATTAAAAATAGCTGGGTCCAAAGCGGGGCTGTGAGCGCCACAAAGAGCGCGTTGAGCGGAGGCAGCTGCAAGCTATTTGCTGCCCCTGGTAATCGGCATCTCAGCTTGCACAGCTCCCCCCCCATCCCCTTCCTCTCCTGCCAGGAGCTGCCTTTCTCCGTCCCACATGTGTCGTTGTCAGTGCTCGACAAACCCAGGATCTCTGCTGGGAAAAAGTGGGGACGCGCTTTGATTTTAGGGGCTTTGTTGATTTGTGTGATTCGCGTCCTCAGCCTCCTCTCTTGAGGGTTTTGCAGCATCAAATCCCACGCGGCAAGGCCAGGGTACCCCACGTCACCCTGCAGAGATGGGACCCTCACTGGGGACAGCCACCAGGGTGGCGTTTCCCCCAAGGGATCCCTTTACACAGCAAAAATGGGTGCTATCGCCCAGCGTTACCCAACCTGCAGCCCACTGGTGGTCCTGGCCGACCTCAGCCGGTGGCCTGCAACGGGGCTGGAAAGAATTAAAACCAACCCCATCCCCACCACCACACGGTGCAGCTGCCAGGTATGGGGCTCATTTAAACACCCCCTTCCCGGCACTGAAAAACAACAAACGAAACCAAAATATTTTGCTGGTTCCTTGGGTGGGATGGTTGTTTTTGTCCCCATGGGCAGGCACAGCCACCCAGGGACCGGAGAGTCCAGCGCTGTCCCAGTTTTGGGATCAAGCACCCACCCCTACAGCCCTTTTCTCAGCTGTCTCCAGGGTCATAGCTCCTATTGCCTTCGTTTCAACCGCTCCACAAGAAAACTGGAAAAAAAAAACCAACAAAAAAATAAAGGAGAAAGCAACCAGAGCAGCTGCCTGTAGTAAATACCAGCGCTACCATCTGTCTGCTGCTGGAGCGCTGCGTTTTGTTCGACATTTACAGCGTGATGGGATGCGGAGGAAAGGCAGAGCCCAGGCCACCGTGCAAAGCCAGGCCCAAAGGTCTCACACGGGGGTAATCACGCGTTGAGCTGTAGCTGTGTCATTTCACTCCCAGCTCTGACATCTCCACTGCTAAACGCCGTTAGAGGTGGGTTTCATTTCTGCACTAACATTTTACAGCCCATCACGGTTTTTCTTTTGCTGAGAGCCTGTAGCAAAGCTGGAGGCTGCGGGTACAGAGCCCAGAAGTCACAAAGAAGAAACTGCAGCTGCTGCAAGCGCCTGTATCACCCTATAAACCAGATAAATGCAATTTAAAATCCAGCTCGTTTCCCTCGCTGCTCTCGCACACGTCTTCTACACAAGCGTCTCTGCTGGGTCTCAAGAGCTGGAGGAGCAGGGAAAAAACAGAAAGGACGGAGCCACTTCAACCTGCTCCTGTTGCTCAGCCCAAGAGCAACTCCAGCCCGAGGAAGACAATAGGGGCTGTGTTGTTTCCAGGAAGGAAGCACCTGGCCCAGGTCATCAAAGCTGCTCCTTCGTTAGGAGGTCGACCTCTCCCAATGCTGCTTTCATCCTCTCGCCTCCTGTTAACTCCCAAAATCCCTACCAAGGGCTGCTCTGCAATGGGGCTTCTCATGCGTGCGGGTCCTGCAGGCACCCACCTCCTCAGGGGGCTCGGATGTGGACATCGGCGTCCTCCATCCACGCGCAAGATGGTGTGAACAGAAACAGGCAGCTTCATCTGCCTGTGCTCACAGGAAACAGAAGCACTTTTGGGGTCCTAGTGATGGTCCCTGGCCATGGGGCCATCCCTGGAGAAGACCTTCCCTGTTCCTTCAGCCCCCACGACCGCCCGTCTGCAGCTCAGCAGTTTTACTCCCCAAAACACCACACTGAACCAGACTGAGAGAGGTAAACCAAAGAGGGCAGGGAACAACTTGTGGAAGTGCCCACAGGTGTCTTGAAAATAGGACCCACCACCAGCAGCCATGGGGATGGACACTTTGAGGGCAGAGAAAAGGAAAGACATGAACCCCCTGCAGCCACAGTTACGGGACCCTCACACCCAACTCGAATGAACAAAACAACACCGGATCAGCATCAGGCAAGACACTGATATTAGAAAGATCATGAATTAATATCTGCGTATCCTCCCAAACCTTCAGGGCTGCTTGGTCCTGGCATCAGCAATGTCCTGGGGAACAAGTTCCCAGGGCTCTCTGTAGGTTCATGGATTTATTCACCCCAAAAGCAGCACTGAAAATTAAACACAACAAAGCCATCAAAGATCTCCGGGCTGTCATGAACCACCAGCCCTTGTGCTGTCTCTACATCTCCTGTACAGCAACCACAAGGAGATGCTTTGTTCCCTTTCCTTGCACCCTGACTTTAGGTGTCACTCTCCTGGAGGAGAAAGGATCACTGCTTCCCAACCATTCCCCAAACTTCCTTATTTCTACTGCATCATCTTTGAGATACACACCAAACAGCCCATAGATCATCTTCCACCCCACTCCCCACCAAACCAGTTATTTCCCAGTCTCTTCTGCCCATCGCTCCCATCCACACCACAACCACGAACCCAGCAGCTCCTGGATGGAGCCACTTCCCCCACTGCATCAACTGATGGGACTGGCAGGGCGCTACCACCAGCGTCCACCTCTGGACCATCACAGGATGCGGCCAAGGGATCGCCCTCCCCCTCCATTGGGGTCAACCCAAAACCCAGAGGAGCTGGGAAGGACGTCCTCCTGCTGCAACACCAACACCGTGGATAAGATCTGGAGTGGGTCCCTGCTGCCGTCTGAGTCTCACAGAGCTGCTTCCCTCCAGCCCTTTCCGTCTCAGCTCGCTTTAAATTTGAAACATGCTTCGATTCGAGCCAAAAAAACCTTTTTATGCTAAACAGAAACTGAAAGTCTTGAAGATCTGGCAAACAGAAGCACAGGGGCAAAATTACATCCGTGGGGGGAAAAGACCATGGATGAAGGGAATTGGGGTTTATAAAGCCCAGTGCTCCCGTGGAGGAGGAGGCAGGGAGATTTTTGGAAACATTTAAATGGTGAAACGCGTGGAAAAAGTAAGGACAGGGAGGCCAGGATGTTTAAGGTTCGTTTTTAATCCCTGCCAATGAATTTCCATTCCATGCCAAGACTGAAGTAAACTGCTTTGATCTGAAAAGGAGGAGAAAAACACACGCACGGATTCTTGGCTGCTTAAAACCCCACAGATGACAAAGGAAGGAGCTACGATGAAAACTAACACAGCCCAGCGCTGCTTTTAAATGCCCCTTTCTTCCAAATGCAGAGGATTTTGGAGGCGGGCTGATGAGGAAATAGCAATTGCACACGGGTATGCATCACAGCATCATCGCTCTGATCTCCACCACCAGCCACCAACGCTTACCCCTGGTTTCCGCAGCCGGGAGCAGGGTCGCACAGGGCTCCAGATGTGACCCAGGAGCCCCCTGAGCGGTGCCAGACCCCCACCTCCGAGCTGGCCCCTCTTCTCCTGTTCACACACCCACGCCGGGGGTCCCAGTGCTCCCCTAACCACTGCCAGATGTCAGCCTGGCCTTCCTCTTCATCCTGCCCCGCTCCCATCAGCTCCCTCCTGACCTCCTCCATCGTGGGCTGGAGCAGGGACATCCCCTCCATTGCACTGAGGTTAACGCTGTTACGATCCACCCCAATTCCTGCTTTAGGAAGGCATTAGACATGGAGCGAGGCTGGGTTTTTTGGGAGAAGGACACGTCGTGTCCAGGGATGCTCCTCCTCATCCCCACCCAGAAGATGCTCTCACCTTGGCGTGAGTTACCCACAACACCAGCACATCTGAGATGCTCCCAAACGAGCCTGAATCTCGTCCTGCTTTCAAACCAGCATATCCACGTAGAAAAAATCCAAAATTACTGGTTTCAGGTAGCCACCGAAAGGAGGCCTGCTGTGATGGAGAATACCTCCAGGGAGGATGCAGCTCTCACTGAAGTCCAACCTCGTATAAATCCCAGCCCAAGGCAAGTGGTAAGAGGGGTAAACTGAGGCACAGAGACTAGGCCTGGCCTGTGGACACGTAATGAAGCATTAGGATGGGCTGGAGATCCAGCCCCTCTTTTCTGACCTGCTCTGGATCTGTCCCCAGGCAGCGCTGAGACCATCGCTCACCCACGGGTCCCTCCACGGGACAGCGCTCTCCACCCCTCCAAAACCCCTCCTGTGCACCCACTGCCTCTCCACTGCGTTCCCACGCAGCACAGCTCTATTTATAGAGACCTTGGCCGCTAATTATAGAGCGCAGCAATCAAAACAAAGGGAGACAAATACTCCACACTTGCCACTCTCTGGCTCCAGCACCATTTCTGTGGCAGCTCCCGAATCTTAACCAAGAACTCCTGAACCTCTCCATACCCTGCTGCTCTCCAACCTGCTGGGACCAAGATATGGGGTCTCCCTGGCCAGGAGCATCTCTGCTGCCATCGCCAGCCTGGGGCTCCCTTCCCTCCCCTCCCGCTTTTAATAAGAGCAGAAATTGCCAAACCCACAAAATTAATGTCTAACAGGTTCAAGGCAAAGCAATTCAATCCCTGCTGCCTGGGAGGTCTCTGGCCAGCTGCTGCCCGGCTTCTGGCACGCTGCAGAGGCACCAAGGACCCCGCAATACCCTCATCCAGCTCCCAAAGGGGCAACTGGGCCATGCTGGGGGTAGATTGTCAATGCATGGGGTGCAAAGAGGATCCTCCAGGCAAAATACTGTGTGGACAGGGAAGGCGTCTCCTGGGTGAGGTCCCTGGTCCATGGAGGTAGTGGGGACACAGCAAGGACCTGGCACAGCCAGAGAGGGGGAGCAGATGAGCACCTTGGTGGGGAAACCAGTGTCCCCCAGCAACCCCAACCAGTCTGAGCTGTGGTGGGCACAGGGCTGGGGCAACCTCCTGAGGATGCGAAACATGAAGAGCAACCCCAAACAAACATTAAAAATTGGGTTTCTCCAACACCTTTTCACCTCTCCTCAGATCAGGGCATCTCCCCCCACGCTGCTCTCCTGTCGCTGTACGACAGGAAACACAAGCTCAGCACAGAGCCAGGTTGCTGAGACACTAAAAATGTATTGAAAGCCTCCACCGCTCCTACCCGAGTCATTTAAATTATTTAGGGCACTTGGACCAACCCCAAGAAAAAATACAAACAAACAAGGCATGAAACTCGAGCGACGCTCGCTGTGCTGCCATAGCCCCCAGCCCCTCAGTGCCCTCACAGGAGAGCCAAGGTGCTGGGAGCCCATGGGCTTGCTGTAGCCACAAGAATAAATTGGCCTTCCTGGGTGGTCACGACAGGGCTGACCCCTACCCTGTGGGAGGGTTTCCCCTTCCTTTGGTCTCTTTTCTACCAAAGAAAGTGGTACTGATGCTGTATTGTGGCTCTGGGGTGGATGAGCGGTGGGAAGGCGTTCTGGCTGACCTGCTTTCCATGGGCATTGCCACGCAGGGCCTCCTTCCTGGGCGATTCCTCACCCCCAAACCCCAGCTGGCACTGAGGATCAGGGCAAAAAGGAGCCAGGAGGACCCTGAAGCACACCCCATCAGCATGGAATCCACTGGCAACAGACCAACCCCATGCCAAATGGGACCTACACACCTCCAAAACACCCACCACCCTCCGCAGACTGCGCCGAGCTCCCCCACACACCCAGTGTGGCAGAGAAGCAAAACCCTTCACCAGTTTGGCAGAGATCTCCCCACGCCGCACACTGGGAGCTTTGCCTCAGGCCACTCCGAGGGCAGCAGAGGTGGCCCAGGCTCCACGGCACGGGCAGCCCAAACCCACCGCAGGTCTGTGCCAGGCAGCACTTACCATCTCGTCCAGGGCGTAGCGCAGCAGCCCGTGCTCGTACAGGATGAAGAACCGACGCTGCCATTTCTGCAAGAGAAGACAGCGAGGAGGGGGTCACAACAGTGCCCATCGCCCCCCAAAGCTGCACCCCACAAAGCCAGGGCAGAGCAAAGGCACCAAAACCCCTTCATGGCAGGGGACTCATGACAACAGGGCATGCACCTACATCCCACTGGGCACAGACCACACCTGCCAAAAAAGCAGAGGGGACCCCCCAGCACTGCAGGGACTGTTCCTAAAGGGTGATGAATGTCACAGAAGTATTTCTGCTCAGCCCCTTGCACCCCAGACCCTGCCATTCGGGGTGCTGTGGGCTTTGCAAAGCCAGATCCTACCAAGCCACCCAGCAGGGCTCTGATGGAGCCCTGATTTCCTCCCTGGCTTCATGGGCACCCAAGAAGAGGCCGTTTTGGGGTTTCTTCCCCATCTCACTCCTCTCACCCCAAATTGGCCTGGTTTAACCACACAGGGCACAAAACAGACATAAAAGACTCCAGCTATAGGCTGCAACCAGGCCTTTTCTTCTCCTCCCCTCCAGGATGCCCACAAGCCCCATCACTGCCCTCCAAGAGACCCCAGACCTGCAGGACACCAGAAGGATTCCCCAAACCAAGTGCTCCTAGCCCTCAGTGCCACCCTGCATGGTTTATTCCAGCACCCAGTGCTGCAGGGTGACAGAGTGTCATATTAGATGTCCCCAGCAGGGCATCAGCTGAATTGGGGTGGCAGCTGCACCTCCAGGGGTGGTCCTGCCTCCCCCAGCACTGCATTGGCACTGCTGCTTCTGCACAGCAAACCAGATTGAAGAACTGATCTGGCTGGAAAACTTCCTTATTTTTTCCTGTGTGTGCCAGGTTGTTTTCAGCCAAGAGCAAAAACTGGTTGAGCAGGCTGAGAGAAAAAAGGTCCCAGATCCATAGCCCCAGTGCAGTAATTCTTATCTCACTTTTCTCAGCCCTTCGGGCAAAGTCCAAGGTGCTCAGGGACGAACAAAACTACGGAGGACCCAGTGGACCTCCACAGGCCCCAGCTCAGCAGACAGGAGGGACCCCAGTTCCACGTCCCCAAAATGTTGGGCCAGGAAGCCTGCGACAAGCTGTGACTCCAAATGATGACCCATATACCCCAGGCTGAACTCCGAGCCCAATTCCTGTTCACTCAGGAGAGGTTTTTTATTACCAGCAGCCCTGAGAGTGTTTTGGCTGCGTGACAGAGGGTTCACGGCCCATTGCCATCCCTCCCACACACAAGGCAGCCCTGTCCTGGCAGCCTCAGTAGCGAGCTCCCTGCTTGGGGCCGGGCTGGGAGTCCTCATCGCGATCCAGCAGCAAAAGGACATCAGCCTGGCCGCATTCTTCTGGGTCTTGCACTCCCCTGGACAGGAGAATTGGGGATGCTCCGACCCCACCGGGTGCTGCTGTTTCTGCAAGGCACAAGCAAACCCTTTTGGGCAGAGGCTGAGCGTGCCCTGCTCTGCATGGGGGTCTCTGTTGTCAACGCACTTGGCTTCAGAGCTGCACAGGGTTATGGCAAATGGGGATTGCCTCTCAGCCCCTTCCTTGCTGACACAGGGGTATCTGCACTAGGGGATGGGGTGCAGCCTCCCTCCAGGGCTCTGGGCATGCCCAGGCTGAGCTGCAGAAAATTCAAGTTGTTTCCAAGCTCCGAAAGGAAACCCAACGCCTCACTGGTGTTCTCAGAGATGCACAGCCCATACCCCACCAGCCTGAGAGCCTTCCTGTCAGCGTGGTGTGTGTCAGGCCAAAGAGATCCCAACCCAAGCAGCACCAAGGCATCAAAAAGCAACAGCTGCCAGCAACAAAACC
>NW_010207217.1:0-8094 GCF_000695765.1 Mesitornis unicolor
GAGGAGTCCCTGATCAGAAGTTACTCCATTTCCGCCAGTTTCCGCAGGGACTTGTGCGGCTGTGGGGACCAAAACCCTGCGGCCTTTTTAACGTCTTGGAAAGATGATTTCCAGCGTTGTCCGTGTTACTCCTGAGAGGCTTCCCGCGGGAGACCAACATAAAAAGCTAATGCTTGTGGCGAGAGGAGTAGCGTAATCTGTGTGCGGAGCAGTGCTTGTCCGTTCTTGCTTGCTGTGGCTGGGGGTTGTTCCTTTGCAATACATCTTTATTCTGTATCTCATAAGTAGATGTGTACAATTGAGCTGAACTGCATTAAGTGGACTTGAAAAGTGAACTGTAAAGTTTTATTCTTAATCTTGGAGTTCTTTGTTCAGCTTCAAGTTACATGAAGTTACATGAAAACTTTTTAGAAGTGTTTTATAATCCTTTACTAGTCTGTTTTTCCCCTTTCTTGAAGTTAAGAATAGAAACAGTGGTGGACACGGTCTCCTGAATTGTGTGGCCATGTGCTTGGCATTGCCATCTGTCTTTTCAAATTCTCATGTAGCTAGAAAGCATTAGCACTGCTGTAAAGAACAAGAGTAAAACTTGGTGATAACAACAAACCTTCTGAAGGAGTAAAACATTTGACTTGGCATCTTAGCCTCCCACTTCTGTGAGAAATTTTTGGTATGAAATACCTAGGCATAAACAAGAGGAGCTGAACTAACCATGTTAGTGGCGAGTATGTGGATTCGTCATCAGGAAAATGAGGCAGTTTAAGCATTCCTTCTTGTCACTACATGATTATGAAGCAGTAATTATGTACTTTTTTTGAATCTATAATGAAAGAATCCTGTTTCGGTTTTCAGGTTTGTTTTATTTTTTTTCCTCCTGACTATCAGTATGTCGAGGGATGCTTTTTAAATTATTTTTTTAGTGTTACATTCGTGTCAGGCTAGTTCTGTCTTCTGTTCTGATTATTGCCTTTGCTTCCTTTATTGGCAGGTGACCTCTGGAGCAAGTCTTACAGGATTATTCCAAATATCTCATGCTGAGTTTAGAAAGTCATGTTCTAGAGTGTAGAGACTTTTCTTTGTCAGTGCTATAGGAGCTTCACTCTACTTATTTTATCAGTCTCTTACATGCTGTCTCATTGTGTGCATACAGATATCTTCGTGAGCACTGCAGGCTTTTTCTCTCCCGTGTCCTTCTGTTGTTGAAATCTGATTTAAAATTTCACACAGCCTCATGAATTTAGGTGATGCAAGCTGTGCAGTACCACCTTTTCACCACTTGAAGCCTCTACAGTGTGCTATGGATAGCTGGTACGACAGTTGTAGTGGATAATAAAGTCTGGGTAGCAAGCTATTTCTACTTTAATGCAAAAAATTAGCATCTTAGCAAACAGTTGTGGTAATCCTAAAATACTAGTTAATTTATTGTTTAATTTCTAATAAAACCTAAGTAGGAATTGCACAAGCCCTATCCTGATTGGCAATTTTTGTACCAGTGTTCCTCTCTATCCTCACAGGTTTTTACCATGTTTGTAGGAGAAGGCTGTGATGTACTGTGAAATAAAATCTTCGTTTCTTTCTACTCAAATTCCAGAATGCCAGGACTAAGCTGTAGATTCTACCAGCATAAATTTCCGGAGGTGGAAGATGTAGTGATGGTCAACGTTCGGTCCATTGCTGAAATGGGCGCCTATGTCAGCCTTCTGGAGTACAACAACATTGAAGGCATGATCCTTCTCAGTGAGCTGTCCAGGAGGCGTATTCGTTCCATTAACAAACTCATCCGCATTGGAAGGAATGAATGTGTTGTGGTCATAAGAGTCGACAAAGAGAAAGGTATTTGAGGGTATTGTGGGCTCTATCAAGATTGAATTCATAAATACAGATAAACTAGGTGGCTTAGATATTCATTTGTATTGCCAGGGGTGCCTTTGGTGCTTACAATCGTACTTCCATTCCTCCGTGTCCTCTGGGGATGGGGTTAATGGAGGTCAGTAACATCAGTAAAGATTTACTTATGTGGGTCCTCACCAGCTCAATGTTTGGTCAACAAACCATAGTGAAGTGGAATTTTCTTTTGGTATCTGTGTAGGTCTTCTAAGTCTTAACTGAAGAGAAGGATCATCTAATGTAGAGATAAAAATTTAAATGGTGAGCATTTAATGCTTACAGCCCATCCTGTTCACTAATAAGTCTTGAACCTTGGCTGTAAAATAGCTGACAGGTTGAGATTGTACAGGCAACTTTGTCTTTTCTTGTCTTCTGAACATTTGAATCTTTTACTCAAAAGGTTTTTTTAATATATTTTCTATTTAGAATGTGACAGGTTTTGATATACTGTTGCATGCAAGCTTTAAAAATCTATATCCAGGTATAAAGAAATAATATATGCTAAGCACACCTCCGAGAAACCTGACTCTTGGTATGGTGTTTCTCAAGCAATATGCTTTACTAGAATGCATCTGGAACTGCAGTTAACTCCGAGTTTAAGTAATGAGTGACAGGTTAAGAAAAAGAGAGTAAAGACGGACAGGAAGAAACTTATTTCAGGTAGGTGTGAAGTGACATAAGTTTCCCAGTATCTCTGATGAAAAATTACTTCCTCTTAAAAATTCATTTTGTTTACATTAACAGAGAAACGCACCTGGAATTCACATAGTGGTCTTCTATTGAGTCTTTTGGGAAACCTGTAGTTTGTGAGAAGTAGGTAGAGGCCTTTTCAAATTTCTTAAGAAGTGATTCAAAAGAGGTTTTTTCCACAAAGAGTTTTCACAAAAGAGTATCTGAGGAGTTAGTCAGAATTTGAGGCCAGGTGTGCTTTATTAGGAAACCATTCAGAGCTCAACTGATGGAGTGCCAACCTTGAGTGAAACTGAGTTGAGCACTACAAAAATCAGGTTCATGACCACCTGAGGAACCTGAATACACAGAAATCTATGGGACTTAATGTCCTATCAGAACATCAATGGGAAGGGCCTGTAAGAAAGATGGGGGTAATCTCTTCAGCAAGGCTGATTGTGACAGGACAAGGAGCAATGGTTTTAAACTGAGGGAGGATAGATATAGACTGGATATAAGGAGTGTTTTTACAGTGAAGGTGGTGAAACACTGGAACAGATTGTCCAGAGAAGTGGTAGAGGTCCCATCTCTGGAGACATTCAGTGTCAAGTTGGACAGGGCTTTGAGCAACCTGATCTAGTTGAGGATGTCCCTGCTCACTGTAGGGGGGTTGGCCTAGGTAACCTCTAAAGGTCCCTTCCAACCCAAAGCATTCTGTGATTCTGTGAAAAATATGCATCAAACTTGCTTCTTTGTATAGTGGCATGATTTTTTCTAAAACTGTACAGTGACTGAAAATGCATCGCCAGTTGCTGAAATAAGAACATTTCTTCCAGGTTTGCAGAGAAAACATTGTTAGGGCAGTGATTTTTAAAGAATATTGTACAAAAGATTTGCTATTGTAAGTATGCACTGTTGAAAGAATAGTTTAATACCTTAGTTTAGATCATGATTAAAACCAATTAATTAAGGCTTGATTTTGCTACTTTCTGTAGCAACAGATAGAGATAATGTAGGCAAGGGACAAATCCTAAGCCAGTGTGTTTGTCCTTTATGCTTTTCTTTTGAAGCAGTTAGACATAGTTTGCACAATGTGTGACACTTTCAAAACTATTTTCCCCAATAGGTTATATTGACTTGTCAAAAAGAAGAGTTTCTCCAGAGGAAGCAATCAAATGTGAAGACAAATTCACAAAATCGAAGACCGTAAGTTGCTTTGCTAGATTCAGGCACTGTGTGTTGCCAGTTTCTTTCCTGAGTAAACAAATTGCAGAGACATAAGATAAGAAAACGTAGTATTCTTCTTGTTTTTAAAGGATATTCTGTTTTTTATTTACCCATGCAAATATATATAATCATCTCGTCTGTCTGTGGTTGCTTCTTAATTAGTAGATCAAGTAATATGTCAGTTGAAAATCTGTGAGGTAAAGGAGGAAGTTTAAATGATTAGAAATCCAAAAGCATGTGCTGGTTTAGCACTCTGTAGACAGTTTTTTGTTTTTTTTTTTTTTAAAGGTGTGTATCAGTTCCCACCCTTACTGCTCTGTGGTCTGATGTTCCTGAGTAGGATGCTTACCATTAAATACCACTTTGATTCTAGCTTTTTTTCTTTGTATGCAAATACACTGTTGAACAACTTGACAATACTTTTTCCATCAGTTTCCATGGGAGAATAATTTTATCTTCATAATTGCACATTAAAGGTTTAGGTTAATAAAGGAGGTTTGATATTTTGTAAGTTCCTAGGACTCAGTATGTAATTTATTGTTAAATATAGGGGAAGATTGTATTGCAGCATCATACAGTGTTTCGAATCAAGACACTTTTATCATTGATATTTTTTATTGTTTATTTGCATCAGCAGTTTTGGTTAGGACTTTGTGGGACTCAGTTTTGTGCTGTACAAACTCATGTGTGAAACTGGGTAAGTGGAAGGGTTTGTTTTGCTTTGGGGTTCTGTTTTGCTTTTTTTTAATATGCCTTTTTTGTTCAAGGTTTACAGCATCCTTCGTCATGTTGCTGAAGTCTTGGAGTACACTAAAGATGAGCAGCTTGAGAGTCTGTTCCAGAGAACTGCATGGGTGTTTGATGACAAGTACAAAAGACCAGGATATGGCGCTTACGATGCGTTCAAGCATGCAGTCTCGTAAGGACATCTTTTCTACTTCTAGAATTTTTGTTTTGTTTTGTTTAGTGATTGCAGAGAAGTATTTCCTGGAGTAGATCCATCCTAATGTTCTTTCTGGGGTTTTGGGTTTGTTTGGTTGTTGGTTGTTTTTGTGGGGTTTTTCTGTTGGGTTTTGGGGGGTTTTTTGTTGGTTTGTTTGGGTGTTTTGTTTTTGTCTTTGTTTTTTTTCAGAGCCAGTATGTAGAATGTACTGGTCATGTAAACCTAGTAAATTTAGACATCAGTCTTCCAGTTGCTTATTGTAGTTTTCTCTGTCTTAATGCTTTCTTGAAGTTCACACTGCTTTTGAGAAGGCTTAGGGTTGGCTTGTTTTTATTCATCTTTCAGTGTTCCACTGCATTGGGTGTTTAAAAGTAGTAAATTAATTTAATGTAGAGGAATACAAAGACACTTGGTGAATCATATGTTATAAGAAACATGTTATTACAAACACTGGAAAGATTTCTGTTGCTATAGATGTGCTTGTGATATTTCTAACAGAAGTAGCAGCACTGATCTTTCTTTTTAAGAATTTACTTGTGCTTAGTCCCAAGCAGATGTTACCAAACATTTCTAGTTCTGTGTCTGAAGATACTTCTGCTTGCAGCTGGCTGTCACTCTTTTTTAAATGTAACAAGCTGTCTTGTTACTTCTCTATACTTCCAAACTTAAAGAATGGGAATGGGGCCATGAACTTGGGAATGGAATTATGAACAGAAAAATTGTGATGCTAAGGGAGTGTGCACTGAGATAGATTGCTCTTAATTTTTTAATTATCTCTGATATTTTAGTTTACTTTCACAATTAAGCTGTTTGGCTAAAGACTCTATCATGAAATTTAGAATCCAAAAATAGATTTCTCAATAAACATTTCCAATTCTATTCTATAGCACATAAACCTATGAGTGATGAACTTGAGTTGAACACCAGATGGCAGTAATAAAATTATAGAAATTGTGTTGAATTAAAGAAGCAGAGCACTTATTAGCATTTTGATTAACTTAAAGCCATCTCTGTCTTTTTGGGGAAGAGACAGCTTGTGTCCCCATTTGGACTGAATGTGCTCTGTTTCATAGAGTAATAATTATTTTCTAATGATTGCAAATTTACTGGTAAAAGGCAAATCTGGGTGCATTGCTGCAGAAGAAATTCCAGATCATTCTGTAACTGATAAATACTTAGTTAAGCACCTCTATACTAGAAGAACAAGAAAGTCTCGTTACATTGGCTGTTTAAGCTGCTTTTAAACTCAGAAAAATCCCTGAGCACACGTGCCATTTGTTGCTCATGTTCTGTTCAGGTTGGAGCACAAATTTTTGAAGCTGTTCTCAAAACATGTTTTCATCAGTAATTCTTTAAGATTTCTGACAATGGACCGCAACTTTTATTTGTTGCCATTGTGCTCCTACATAAAACTATAGCAGTTGAGCAGAAAAATGTGCAGATTGCTACCTTCCTGTGCTTGCTGAAGTGCTTTCTGGAATCTTAGCATGCCCTCTAAGAATTTGACTTGCTATTTTTCTCTTGGTACTGAAGATTAGTGCTTTGGGGTTTCACACAGCAGGATACGGGTGGCAAAATTTTGAAGTATGTTTACCCTCTGAGTAGTGAAAATTAAACATCTAGGACCTATTCATTGAATGCCTACCAAATGCTCATGAAAAGTAACTTGAAAGTTTAACAGAATAGATTATAAATAAAGAAACAGAATTTGCACGTCAAATAAATCACTTCTGCCATATGGGTTCATACTTTTGATGCATACAAACTTGTCATATTTCTGGGTTCTGTTTGCTTATGTTTGGTCCTTCTGCTGTCTACGCTCAGTATACAAAATAATAAAAGATGACATTTTACTAGCAATAGAAACCAATCTGCAATGTTGTCTCTGTTCTTTGAGCCATTTTAGTTCATGTGTTGCCTGCTAGCAATATTTTAGGTAATCCAGCATTGCTTTTCAGAGAACTGCAACTCCTATCTCTGAAAAACAGGAACAATTTTTGTGAGGACCTTTTTGGTTATGGTCTTTGCTTCAGTTATATTTTGGATAAAATTAATACAGCAATAAAGAGAATTGACACCACTTCTTCAAACAAGAGGTGCAAATTTAGATGGATAAACAGCAGAGGAGTTTGCTTCTGATTGCTGAATTTTTAACTGTTACTAGCTTGTGATCTAAAAAACCTTTATTCTTCCTTTAGTCAAGAATGTAGCTAGCAGATAAGTATCTAGTCTAGGATCCAGTCACTGTTAAAAAACAGTACAGAATAACATGGAATGAGTATAGTTTACTTTGTAGAAAGAAAGAAAGTCTTGTGTTTGAATGAAACACTAAAACAATTCAAAAACCTCAGATGCATCATGGATTCTCTTTCACGTGGTTTATCTTCACATTGGAGGGAACATAAATACCAGGCAGTTAATTTTTCTCACTCTGTGTATTGTGTACAAATGGAGCTGGACAGAATTAATTCCTTTTCTTAAAAAATTAAAAAATAATCATTCAGATCTTTCCTTCCTGGAACAGATTTAGTAAAGTACTTTTCTGCTTTTTAAAATGCTTCCAGTAGAAAATATTTTGGAAATAGATGTTTATTTTCTTCTGGTGTTTCAGTAGACTCTTTAAGAAATTTCCCTATTTTCACTGCCTAGTAGATTTTTATGATTATACGTAATAATTTTGAAATAGTACCACAAGTTAATGTTGTGTCACATTCCATCAATATAACTTTTGTGACCTTGCTTTGCTTGGCTCAGAGACCCTGCAATCCTGGACAGCCTAGATCTGACAGAGGAAGAGAGGCGTGTGTTGATTGACAACATTAACAGACGTTTGACACCACAAGCGGTCAAAATCCGAGCTGGTGAGTTCTTTCCAGATGTTCAGTCACGTCTTGACACTTAAGTCAAGTTCGTGCACCTTGCTGCAAACTATGAACTCAGTTAAAACCAGTGTTGGTGGTGCTGCTGTTTGAGTAGAGCTGTTCTTCCAGAATTAAGATAACTTAATTGAGGCTTGCTTGCAAAATGCATGTGCAGTTTCTATCTCAAAGTCCAAGGTGGTCTGGCTTTTTTTTTTTGCCCCTGAACTGCAGAGTCCTTGAGACGCAAAGTGCTTGCCCTGATATGTAATGCAGTCCATCGTATTGCACTGACACACAATGAATTTAAATATTTTATAGTTATTACTGCATCCACAGTATTCTTTTCCATTGTTCAATGTTAAATTCTGTGGTTCCCTAACAAGATGATCGATCTCTATCAGCACAGCTAGGGCATGTGTCTTAGCCACTTGTCCACGAACATGTGAAAATAGCTCTGACTTTGCTCTGGGTGTATTTCTAATTGGTTGATTGCAAACCATTCAGCAG